>NW_022103930.1:238323-292602 GCF_000313985.2 Echinops telfairi | reverse complement strand
AAGGTGAGTATCACACAGTGCCACATTATTAGAACAAAGTGTTCTTGTGTTGAGGGAAAACTTAAATACAGGCCCAAAGTCTGCTTGCTACCTTAATACTATAACATATCAATATATACATACATAGACCAATACCTCTACCTCTATATATTAATATGTTTACACAGATACATGTCTATATTTATACCTCTATCTATAGCTTTTACCTACTTGTTCTTTCCTCTATTTCTTTTTACTTTCCTCCTGCCCCACTATCATGTTCGCCCTTCATTCAGCTATCAGTAATTCCTCTTGGCAACATTACAACTGATCAAACCCCTTCAGGCACTGTACACCCTCCTAGTCATCAATTTTAGATCCCTTGTTGTACCCCTGTCCCTGAATTTGTTAGCTCACTGCTCACTTCCCCCCATCTCCTCTCCTATCCCCACCACCCACTGGAACCATTAGTACCATTGCTTCCTGCTTGGGACTGTTAATCCTAATATATATATATTATATTTATTATGTAATATTTACTTATTATATAATATTTATTATATTATATTGTATAATATTTGTTATATAAAAATATATGTTTATTATATTTATATGTTTAAATAAATATATTATATATATATTTCCAGGACTATCTGCTGACTTTTATGAATCTCCCTAACCAGGTCTGGTGAGGTGCCAAGTGCTGGCCCCTGAGTTGAAGTCTATTCTCAGGATTCCTCGGGGACTTTACTCCCATTGCTGATCTGTTATGCTCCCTTCGTGGTTCACCCACTGTGGGGGAGTCAGAACAGACACACTTTCCACACTGTGTCTCCTGTGTTGTCCTCTGTAGTGCTGTGGGCCATTGAGGGGACGTTGGGTCTAGAGCTGGGGCCAGTCCTACGGTCTTCTCTCTATAATGGGTGCTCTGAGCAGAAACATCACCCTTGAGACTGGGTGAGCCAGGATGAAGTTCTCTCTCTCTCTCTTTCTCTCTCTCTTTTAGTTTGCTCCAGCATGGACAGGACAGACCAGCCACTCTGCCCAGCTTGTATCTTCAGTGCTTAGGACTAATAAGATTTAATAGTACATAAATTGTCAAAGTATTAGGATTCTGTACTAAAAAGAAGTATCTAAAACAAATAGTTATTAGTATCCAGGAAAAGAGCACTGTACAAATGGGAAGTGATTCTGTACTTTTAAATTTTTCATATTTTAGAAGAGTATCTTCATCAGAGTTCTCCAAAGCTCAAACTCACTGCCATCGGGCTTATGTCGACTCATAGAGACTCGATAGGACAGCATGGAACTGCGTAGACTGTCCCAGCTTTATGGCAGGGAGCAGTTGTTGCTTTCGAACTGCTGACCTTTTGGTTAGCAGCCCAAAGCCCAACAATGCACATTATTAAACCATGTTTGGTGATCATGAAGAAACATAAGAAGTTAAGGAGTATACATTTTATTTCCTCGGTCCCATTGTTACAAGAAAACTTTTCTTTCAAATCTCAAACGGGCAGGTCTGACTTCCCTTCTAAAAGCTTTAAAATCGATTCCCAGACATCCATGCACGGAGACTGCCTTCGCAAAGGAGATAAGGGGCATTCTGTAGTCTCTGCTGAAAGCGCAAAATTATAAAGCTCCCTGACCTAAACCATAGTTAAAAACTGGCAGGCTAACCACGTAAAGACAAGAATTAGAACTCTTCAACTACCTACTATTTACCTATATCCTCATTTCATTTATTATATCCCAAACAAAATAAATGTAAGCTGTATGAAATGACCTCACCCCCTTCCTTACATAATTTATCTCATTATATGAAATGTACAGAAAAATGATATAGGAAAAGTTCTTGTTCATGATTTATCTAATCTATAAATCAAAATCTAACAACTCTTAACAAAAAAGAAATAAAAGGAAATTCCTGTGATTATCCTGTATTCAGAAAAGTAAAATAAGCTGGTTTATTATCCATCTAAATTACGTAAGTTCTGTAAGATAGTTTCATTTGTTTGTTCTAACTTTAATTCCAATTATCTCCCAAAATTACTCTACATATTGTAAAAATGATTGTCTCTACACCCAATGTTTTCACATTGACAATAACATTTGATAAGTTTTTGTTATCTTATAAAACCATTCTCTTAACCCAACTACATGTATTTACTGTACCTCAGCAAGTATTCATGGAGCATCTACTACAATGCAGCAATTGAGATGAAAAAGAAAAATGTGAATGGGTTATTCTCTCAGATAGATTGTTGAATTGCAGAAGAGGCGATGCATGAATTTAAAAACATGCAACCATCATGGACTTAGGACCACTATCCTTCTTTTTCTTTATTAATCAAGCACAATGGCTTAATCTTTATCCTGTGCACTATGGAGGAAAACCAAAACAAAACAAAAAGCAAAGCTGTAATTCCAATAACCTAGGATATTTAGCTGGGCATTGGGCCAACTGGCCTCTTGCCCCAATCATCCTATTTTGCATCACAATGGTTTATACATTTGGCATCGTACTTATGCAATCGTTGTCCTTGGTCTGCAGAGCGTGGCTTCTCAATGAGCTCCTCACTTTGCTTTTCACCAGTGCCTTCACTCCTCCGGGATACAATTGATTCAGGACAGTTTTACTAAAGATTTGGGATAGTGGAATCAGGAGTTCACTGCATGGGACAGACAACAATTTTAAAATAATTTTTATATCTTTCCGCCAGTCCCAGGAATGAGTAAGTTCTCTCGTTCCAGGCTTCCCTGTAGCTATTGACTTAGTTACATTTTCTCAGATTCCTTTCCTAGCTCTCCTTCTCCCATCCTTCCAAAGTTCTTGCCAGGGGTGGGGGGTGGGGGTTGTTGTTGGTGGTGCTGTTTGTTTGTTTTTAATACTGGATATCATATAGCCCATATTTGTGTCCTTTAATTTAGAAGAACAAAATGGGACTCTTTTTGTATCCATTCTCTGGGGACTCCTTAGCCTTCTCAGGTAGAGTAACCATCAAAGTGTTCTTCTAGAAAAGAGAAGCATCTCTTTTGACATGAAAATGCTGCTTGCCTCATATGTGAAAGCGGCTGTGGTTGCGCATGCTGTGAATAGAGTACTTCAATATTCTTACAGCAATATTCTTACAGCAATATTCCAGGAGCACATAAGAATCAGAAAGAGAGTGGTCTGGAGGTTGGGTGTCTTTCCTTCATGGAGGAAAGGTGAAGTGGGCCAGATCAAAAGTTTGCTAGGTTTTGAGTAGATGAAACGAGTTAAACAGAACAAATACATGTTGAGATATGAAACTGTGATGTGTGGGAGAGAGGGAAAGTGAACATAAGTTTGGAAAAATAGTTTGATACCAATTACAGGTCACTGCTGAAGAAGCCCTGGTGGTACAGTGGCTTACTCAGTGGGCTACTAACCACAAGATCAGCAGTTCAAAACCACCCGCCCTTCTGCAGAAGAAAGATGAGGTTTTCTACGCTTGTAAAGATTTATAGTCTCAAAAAGGCACTCAAAAAGGCAGAGGGCAGTTCTGCTTTGTTCTAGAAGGTAACTATGAGAATCGATTAGATGATAGAGAGAGTATTTTGAGATAGTATGCGTGAACAGCTTAAAGTTGGAACAATAAAAAAAAACAAAAACCAAGCTCACTACCATTGAGTTGATTTCAACTCATAGCAACCCTATCAGGCAGGGTAAGAGCTCCCCCAGTGAGTTTACAAGACTGGAACTCTTTACTGACGTAAAAAGACTCGACTTTCTCCCAGAAGCAGCAGGTAGTTTTGAATTGTTGGCCTTGCAATGAGCAGGCCAGCTGGAACCACTCTCCAAGGGTCCTTCGTTGGAACAACGGAATATAAGACGTATAGCCTTTGCTGAGCTTTTAATAGCTATGCGACATAATGCAAAATATTCTGAGACTAGTCTGGTGTTATAATAGGAAATGCATCAATGGAATAAAAGCCGGGAGATAGAAAAGTTGACTTCGAAGACAGGGCAGGAGTTGAGAGGAGAGACTGAGGAAGTGGACTAGCTTCGTGATATTAGAAGGGAGTCTAATGCTGAAAGCTCAGGAATAATGCCAGACATCCACGTGGCTTAGGTTCGGAGCTGCTGACCACCAACACTGCCATCAGTAGACAGTGATGAAACTAGGACACGGAGGACCGTGGGAGGAGCTAGGGGAAGTAAGGGAGCGCCAGGGAACCCTGCCAGGGTCCAGCCAAGATTTGACATCTAGTAGCGATTCTCCACTCCTGCTTACTCACAAGAAAAGAAAGTATTTCCTTTGTGCCTCTAAAAACTTCTTGTGCCACTGTTTCCCGATATAATTACCTATAAACAATCCAAAAAACATTGAAGCCTTTTTACCTTTTACACACTGTTGTTATTTATGAGTATTTGTTGAAAAAAAGGTATAAAAAGCATACAAACTAAGAGCACCAAAAATTCTGCTATCTGGAGATACCCCCATGCAATGAAATATACTGTATATCTAATAGGTTCAAATCAATTTATATCATATTACTTGTAAAAATTATGGTTCCTACCAAAGATTTAAAAGCAAACATGGTAGACTAACCTTTCTGTGTTTGGTTTTCCCTACTTGCACTAATAAAGAAAATTACATTTGGTATTACTATAGCGAGGGTGTTCAAAAAAGGAAGCTGAGAAAACTAAGCAAATTCCGGAAGGAGATCTGTGACTCTTTAACAGAGCTGTTTTTCAGGGCAGTAACTCCATTCATGTTGGGCCCTGACATTAGCACTCGCAGAAAGGCATTTTGAATCATTCCTGTTTATTAAAGGTAGACATTTGGCAAGTTGAAAGCACAAACAGAAATCTTGCATCCCGAATTTACACTGACCCCAAATAGAGATGGTATTTGTTTTGCAGGCACCATTTTTAATGGCTGTTTTCTTTCTGTCACTTATCATGGCCAAGAATGAAAAAACAGAAACACATTCTTTCAGACCCAAGACAAGCGAATGCTTTGAAATGTCATCTATTTTATTTAGTAGCTCTAGCTGTAGAAGGCTCAGCAAATCCTACAGAGAGCTATTCTTTAGATGGAGAACTATTTTCAGTCCTAAATGATGACGTATTTCTAGAGAAGAAATGATGGCTTCCATTATCTCTTTAGGGTTCTAAACATAGCTGGGAGGCAATTTTAAACTCTGCTATAACTTTGTACTGTTTTTGATATATAAGGTTTAACCCAGGTTTTTCTGGTCTTGCTTCTGACAACAAAACATATTCCGTATTGTTAAAAATGTTATAAACTTCCATTACTTGTTGAAAAATAAGAGGTCTTTGAAACCATTAAAAAAAAAGAAAAAGAAAAAGTCTATAAAGAAAGAATATATTAACTGAGCAAGGTAACTTAGAATTTTAAAGCTGGGAGCTGGTGTCGATTTGGGAACAACCAGTGTGTGGATCTTGGAAGGATCATTTAATCTGTCAATATTTGGACTTGATGCTGATGTGCTTTCAGCCATCCTTCCAAATTAGTTAATTCTTTACCTATCTGTGGAGTCCCTGAATGATGTGATTGGTTAACATGCTGGACTACAAATTGCAATGTTGGTCTTCAAGGCTACTCTGAGGGCACACAAAAGATAAGACTGCTGATCACGTTCTAAAAAGTCAGCCACTGAACATCTCTGAACGTGAAGCACAGTTCCACTTTGACACACATGCGATCGCTATGAACTGGAATGAACCCAACTGACCCTGATCTACAGACTTCTCTGCTACCCTAGCCAACGTCAAAGCAAACATGTGCATGTAAGCATAAAGTGTGTCAAGATGATTTACCTGCTTACAAGTATAGTTCTCCCCTCTTCACAGAGTGAAGTGTCCCCAAGTGTCTCACAGGAAGACTTCATTTTGCATCATTCAAAATGGAAGTCTAGTCATCTAGAGAAGAATGGCTGCACCTAGTTGACATTTTCAGTATCAAAAAATGTTCAGGGGCAATTTTGACTGAGAGATGCTATAGCATCTTAGTAGAGCAGAGGAACAAGCCAAAGAATCTGAATATACTTCTACGCGAATATCTATTGATTTCTTAATATTAAAGAGAATTTTTGAATTATTATCCTCAGCCTCTTTTTTCCCCCCTTAAATTCTCTTGAAGGTGCTTTTGACTTTGGTATTTGGGGCCATGCCGTGTTTTTGTTTCCATGATTGAAAAGGACACCCATCCTCATACATATTCCAGACAGAGACGTCAAGCGCTGGGTGGGTGTGGGGATGGGGATGGGGGTGGCGTGGTGTGGGGAAGACCAATTGCAAAGCACCCAGTGAAGATCCTGAAATAAGATAAACTAAAGAAATGCTCGATTTCCAGAATCGAAGCATTTTCTCTTCACCCCTACAGACCAGGTCAACTGCCCTTTCCCCAGTTCTCCAACACCTAGCTTTCTAATGTCCGCTTGCTCCTCTCAGCAGTACAATACCACTGTTCTGAGTTGTACCACCAGATGAGTTTACAGGTCAGCACGCAGCAACTTTTGGTTGTTCATGCATTCTGAAAAATAAAGGCAAAAGCCACCAAAGAGCAATGGATACTTCAGTTACCCATACGTCAGACTTCAAACAGTTCGTGAAAAAAGTCCATTATCTTCCAACCCTACTTTTCCACAAAATATCTGAAGCCACTCAGATTTACTGAACGCCCATTGCATGTCTAGTTCTGTCTTTCCCGCTACTGGGGCACAGATAGTTGGAGACAGAATGAAATGATGATAGTTTCTTTCCTAAAAGATGTAAATGTGTCACAGGTCCAGTGGACCAGCATTATTGGTTCAAATGACTCAAACCTATGGAATCAGAGTCTGTACTTTGACAAGGTCCCTAGGCGATTCATAAGTACATTAAAGCTTGAGAAGCACTGAGAACAAAATGATATTTTCTCCCCTCTTTCCCACAAATCTATACCCACTGTCATAAAAGACCAAGTGAGATTCTGGGTGTGCCTGCTCATGGAAGAAAGTGATCATTTAAATGAAATATACCTAGAAATATACATTAGACAACCTTACCACAAAGGCTAAGGTATATATTTTTCTATTATATAGGTTAAAAAATACCTATTTATTAAGTTCAAAAGTCAAAAATTGACTTCAATACAAGGAAAAAGTATCCATAATCTGAAATGTTTACATGTGTTTACAAGGCTGAAGAAAATAGTACCTGGAGACTTTTCGACTCAATTTATAAAATATTTGCTGGGTAGAATCGGGAGCTCATCCTTTTTCTAAAATCCTATCTCTAGGATTCTACAACATCAAAAACATATATCAACTAGGAAAATATTTTACTAAAAAGGACATTTCAAATGATTCAGAAGAAAACATAAGCAAGCTGAATGGTGGAAGCTAGGGTTTGTCATTTAAGCATACACTATAAGTAAAGAAATATGAAAGCATTTTCATTTTAGAATTATCTTAAATCAACAGAAGATAATTATGTATGCAATAATAATAAACTTAAAATCAACATTAAAGTGATGACTGACATTGGTATAAAATATACACCATTTTCTTTGTGTTGCTGGACCATGAAGGAAATACTTAAGAATCATTAACATGACTAAATTGGTCTTCACAGCACTAATTACACTCTGTACTACATTATGCAATTAGGTCAATGTGTAATTATTACACATTACCATCGTATTACTATTTTTATACATTTATTATTATTTTTGATTCCTTAAAGTATCAATGACATTCTTTGACGCTAAAATAGATTACATTTACATTAATGAAGACTTTGATTAGTTAATGGAAAATAAATCTATGTAACTTCCTGTATTGAATTACCAATTCCAGTCTTTTCACAGGATGCTATATTTTTAGTTTTATATTAGCATTTGTGGTGTGAAATACAGTTCAAAAGAAGAAGAAAGGTATTCTGGCTTCCCTGTCTCCTGACCCCTAAATTCAAGTTTCAATGATATGGAAATAACATTTGGTCATTTAAGAACTTTTCTTCTTCTTTATGAACTGCAATTCCCAATAGTGGTGAAATCTCATCATTAACTATGAGAAGGAAAACACAGCCATGTTCCCAAAAGAAATTCAAAATACACTCTACTCCCAGCAGATCTCCAGTAGTGGAAATATACATTTGTAGTAACACTGAGAAGACATTTGCTTCCACCCCAAGTCTCTGTCTTGCTCAGCCTGGCACTGCAAGGCACAGGTTAGCAGAGATCCAAAAGGGAAGGGTCTCAATAGTCAATGCATTTTCAGACTGGAGAATTTGTAGAGTGTTGCTAATCTATCAGTTTGGCTTTTGCACTTTTAAAGGCACAAAATCAATGATGTCATGCATTCTTTCAGCATAAGACCTTCTCAGTATGATTGGTGGGCAAGTAGTGGCAATAACATACAGAGCATATACCCAGTATTTTCAGAAATGTAGAACCTTCTTGTAATCTTTTTTTTGTTGTTGCAATATTCAGCAATTTACTACCTAGTAACACCCTTACACCTATAGGCCCATGTTCCCTCTCCAGTAATTAATTCATTAATAAATTTATGAATAGTCTATGTCAGGGACACAGCTGGACAGGAAGGGTTGAGATATGGACAAGGGCATGGGATTGTAATAAAGTATAAATTAGATATACTGGGTTGATTTTAAAAAGTGAATGAGTAAATAGCTGTTCTTTCTTTTTTGTTGTTGTTTTTAATCATTTTATTGGGGGCTCATACAACTCTTATCACAATCCATACATACATCCATTGTGTCAAGCACTTTTGTCCATTTGTTTCCCTCATCATTCTCAAAACATTTACTTTCTACTTGAGCCCTTGGTATGAGCTCCTCATTTTTCCCCTCTTCCTCCCCGCTTCCCCCTCCCTCATGAACTCTTGATAATATATAAATTATTATTATTTTGTCATATCTTACACCATTTGACATCGCCCTTCACCCACGTCTCCACTGTCTGTCCCCCTGGGAGGAGGTTATATGTAGATCTTTTTTATCTGTTCCCCCTTTCTCCCTCACCTTACCTCCATCCTCCTGGTATCACCACTATCATCAGGGGTACTGAGGGGTTCATCTGTCCTGGATTCCCTGTGTTTCCAGTTCTGATCTGTACCAGTGTATATCCTCTGGTCCAGCTTGATTTGTAAGGTAAATTTGGATCATGATAGTGGGGTGGGGGGAGGGAAGGAAGCATTCAAGAACTAGAGGAAAGTTGTATGTTTCATCAGTGCTACACTGCACCCTGCCTGGCTTGTCTCCTCCCATGGCCCTTCTGCAAGGGGATGTCCAATTGCCCACAGATGGGCCCTTGGTTCCCACTCTGCACTCCCCCTCATTCACAATGTTATGAAATTTTTTGGTCATTGATGCCTGATATTGATCCCTTCGACGCCTCATGAGCACACAGGCTGGTATGCTTCTTCCTTGAGGGCTGTGTTGTTTCTCAGTTAGATAGGCACTTATTTATCTTTAAGCCAATAGGACCCCAGACTCTATATCTTTTGATAACCGGGCACCATCAGCTTTCTTCACCACATTTGCTTATGCACCCGTTTTGTCTTCAGCGATCGTGTTGGGATAGGCTGGTGTGCTTCTCCCATGTGGGCTTTGTTGTTAGCTGTTCTTTAATATTGTTGAACTATGACTACACATTGGATGATGTAGTTGGTGATGTCATCTCTTACTACTATATTTCACACACTTAGATCCACTGGACCCAGTGTCATGTATCTGAAGTCTAAAGGAAATACTTCATTCTGTCATCTCAGCATGCAAAATCTAATCCATTTGTCAAGAAGCTATATATTTGGGAACTGATGGCCCTTGTCACCAACTCGCAAGATCCCAATGTCAAAATAAAAGACTCACAGTTCTAACTCATAGTGACCTTACATATGGTTTCCAAGACTGTTGGTCTTTGTGGGAGCAGACATCTTCATCTTTCACAGAGTGGCTGGTGGATTTGAACCAGGAACCTTTCACTTAGCAGTTCAACATCTAACCCACAGTGTTATCAGGGCTCCTTTCCTATGAAAGAGGGAATGATAATTTCAGACAAATGGCAGTTTAAAATAGGACAGATTCTTAAAGAGCATGTTCCCATTCTTCATTTGGAATCCTCGGCAGTTTTAGTTTGTTGAAACTGAGAGGGGTCTTGATAATCCAGACTTTTTCCATTTGATGAGGTGGGTAGGAAAGGAATGGGCATAGGGAGACCGTGAATGCAGACTGTTATTGGAGACAATGTCTACCATTTGTTTTCATCTTTCTCATAGTGCATTTTTTGGCATAAAAGAATATTTAATGAGACTCATTTTCATTATTAGATTGCGACCTTCTTGTAAAATTTTACCATATTTCTCTTGTTATAGTTCCCTTGTTTCCAAAGCCTAATACAGTGGCTTATAGTTCTCAGACAGTGGGTACTTATTTACAGTGTGTTCTGATATTAACTGAGGACACTGTAAGTTGCTATTTCTGAAAGTTTCTTCCACACTCCACACTGTAAGGCCAAGTGGTAATCACATCATTTCTCTCTCATATGCCTAGGCTGAGGTTCCACACAAACATGGCAAGAAATAGAAACAGTAACACAACGTGATCAGGCATATACCGATACTTCTGCAGAGAGTTTACCTTGAGCTCTTAAGGCAGATGAGGTAGCCTTGGGAGTATCATGGTGCCTGTGGGATGCCATTTTCTGTATCCGTCATGCACAGACATTCCATGAAGATTCCGATTTCCACTCTCAGAAGCTGTGGATGGGAAAACTATGGCTGATTTCTAAATAAACGTTAAGACAGCAAATAGACAGTTTAATATGACATCTATGGTGCTAAGAATGTCCTTCTTATTCTGACTCCGCCTGCTTTGCAGTGAGCTGTTCCTGGAGGATTTGTCTTTCCTTTCTGATTTTTAATTTTTTTTTCTGTTCTCGTAAAAATGGACTAGGCTGAGTGTATTCATTTCACATATGAGACTTGAAAAATTACTGAGTTTTTAATTTAGGTGAAACTTATTTTGGTACCTAAGATCTCTAGGCATATGGGTGGGACTGTCATATGAATTACTATATTTGAAAAAGAGGGGGTAGTCAATCTTTGATTAAAAAGTTTAAATAGTTTTGTTTGAAATTTATGAGGATATGTTATTATTTTGCTAAATATTGTAGGATCTAGTAGAGGAAAGTGAAGCTATTCACTTCTAATTTTTGTGTGTTCTATATGATAAGACAAGAAATCCAAATAGTATTTTGGAAAACAATGTGGTACTTCCAGAAGAAACATCTTTGTATTTACTTAATTCCAAATCATAATTTTTATATTTGGGAACTAAATGTTAAGGTTTTCATTTTATATTTCTATAGAATTCATTCTTCAATCCCATCAGTTCTTGATGATATACTGCCTCCTGAAATGGCAAATGTTAACCAATTTTTTTTGGTATAGTGAATGACTCTATTCCTTCTATCTTTTTTTGATGCTTCCTATATCATTCAAATCTGTGCTTAAATAAATTTTCAGTATTGCAACTCAAGGTGGGACTTGTTCATCAGTTCCTTCAGCTTGAGAAATGTGGGTGTATTCTTCTCTTTGATTTTCTAATTTTTTTTTGTACACTTCAATAAAGTACTTTGTCTTTGCAAGTTTTTATTTGAAATATTCTGTTCATGTTTTTTACTTTATCAATTCTTCCTTTCATTTTAGCTAGTCGATGTTTGAAAGCAAGCTTCAAACATTATGGTCTTTTCTTTCTTACTTTTAAACCTCCTTTTAATTTATTCCTAGATGATATCCTTCATGTTTTCCACAAATCTAGTTTCCAGGCACTAGTGCTCCTGCATCCAATCTGTGGTTGGGCTGTTCTCTAAAGCCAAGTGGAATATCCTTAAAGTCATGCATTAGCATGTATGGACTTGTTTTCATCTTCTTAGTTTCCATTTAATTTGTTATGCGCAATTAATGATCTGTTCTGCAGTTGGCCCATCGCTTTGCTCTGGTGATATTTAACCTTTCAGTGTCTTTGGCCTCAGATGTGGTCTATTTGCTTCCTCTCTATTTCATCTGGTATGGCTACATGAGTTGTTGTTGTTAGGTGCCATTGAGACAAACTGACTCATTGTGACCCTATCTATGTACAACAGAATGAAATTCTGCCCTGTTGTGCCCCATCCTCAGAATTGTTCTTATGTTTGAGTTCATTGTTGCAACCACTATGTCAATGCCCCTCGATTTTACCAAGCAGGTTGTTGTGCTCCAAGGACATATCTCCCCTGACAACGTGTCCAGAGTGCATGAGATGAAGTCTTGCCATCCTTGCCTGTAAAGAGCATTCTACCTGTACTTCTTCCAGACAAATGCATTTGTTCTTTTGGCAGTCCAAGGCACTTTCAGTATTCTTTTTCAGCACCATGATTCAAATGCATCTGTTCTTCTTCAGTCCCATGCCCAATGATCACATGCATATAAAGCCACTGAAAATGCCATGGCTTGTACCATGTGTCCTTTGACATGTTGAATGCTGTTTCCATGAGCATTGATTGTGGATCCAAGCAAGACAAAATCTTTGATAATTTCAGTCTTTTCTGCATTTTTGGTGATGTTACCTATTGGTCAAATTGTGAGGATTTGGGATTATTTTACATGCGGCTCTAATCCACGGAAGGCTGCAAGCCTTGTCTTCAACAGCAAGTACTTCAAGTCCTGCTCACTTTCATTAAGCTCCATTGTGTCATCTGCATATGGCAGGTTGTTTCTAAGCCTTCCTCTCATCCAATGCCATATTCTTTTTATAAACAGACTCTCTAGTTATTTGCATAGCATAATAATTGAATAAGTGTTGTGAGAAGATACAACCCAGATGCTAACTTTTCTTGATTTTTATCCATGCAATATTCCCTTATTCTGTTTACAGAACTTCTTATTTTGTATTTATTGCTTTCCCAATCTTAGAAAGCAGTTTATTACAGCCATATTTACATTATTTGGGGAAAATGAATAACGTTGGCATTTGCTTATCCTCAAATAATCAGGGATAAATCATCTGTGTTACAATAACAATAGCAATTTGATTAATATCCTGCCATGTGATCATATATATTATCTTGCTCCATGTACAGATTCCGCATGAGCACAAGGAAGTGTTCCGGAATTCCTATTCTTCTCAAGGTTATCCACATTTTGTTATGATCCACAGTCAAATGCTTTTGCATAGTCAATAAAACACAAGTAAACAGATTTCTGGTATTCTCTGCTTAGCCAAGATGTATCTGACATAAGAAATGATATCCCTTGTTCCACGTCTTTCTCAATGTACTGCTGCAACTGTTATTGGATGATCTTCAGCAAAAATTTACTTGCATGTGATGTCAGTGATACTTTTCTAGAGTTTGAGCATTCTACTGGGTCAACTTTCTTTGGAATAGGCACAAACATGCATTTCTTCCAGTCAGTTGGCGCAGGGCCTGTCTTCCAAATTTCTTGGCATAATGAGTAAGTGTTTCCAGTGTTTATAAGATGGTTGATTCATTTCTGTTGGTATTCCAACAATTCCTGGAGTCTGGTTTTTGACTAATGCTTTCATGATAGCTTCAACTTCTTCCTTCAGTACCATTGCTTCTTGCTCGTATGCTACATCCTGAAACCGTGAAATGTCAACTCGTTCTTTAGTATAGTGACTCTGGGTATTCTTTCTATCTTCTTTTGATACTTCCTGCATCATTCAATATTTTGCCAATAGACTCTTTAGTATTTCAACTTAAGCCATGGACTTTTTTCTTGAGTTCTTTCAGTTTTAGATATGCTGAGTCTATTTTTCCTTTTTTGTTTTCTAACTCTAAATCTTTCCCACTTCATTATAATATTTGATTTTGTCTTCTCAAGCTGCCATTTGAAATGTTCCATTTAGTTCTTTGGCCTCATCTCTTTTTTTCATTTGCCTTAGCTATTCTATAATCAAGATCAAATCTCAGTCTCTGCTAACACCTATTTTGATCCCTTCTTTCTTGTCTTTCTAATGACCTTTTACATTCTTCATGATTGATGTTCTTGATGTCCTCCCACAACTTATCAGGACTTCTGTCATACAGTCCAATGTGTTAAATTGGTTCTTGGGATGTTCTTGAAATTCAGTGGGATAGACTCAAGGTTGTGTTTTGGCTCTCATGGACTTGTTCTCATTTTCTTAAATTTCAACCTGAACTTACATATGAGCATTGATAATCTGACTCCCAGTTGGCCTGTGATTTGGTTTTAGCTGCTGATATTTGAGCTTCTCCATTGTGTCTTCCCATTGATATAGTTCATTTCATTTCTGTGTATTCCTTCTCTAGAAATCCATGTGTATAGCTGCTTTTAAATTTGGGGGAGCATGTTATTTGTGATAAAGAAGTCATTCGTCTTCCAAAATTCTATTATAAGGTTGCCTGTTTCATTTCTATCACCAAATCTATATTTTCCAACTACTGTTCTTTCCTCTTTGTTTCTAACTTTTGCATTCCAACAACCAATAATGACCAATGCATCTTTTTCAAGTTTGCATGTTTGATCAACTTTAGACTGAAGAAGTCGGTAGAATTCTTCAATTTCTGCAGCACTAGCTTTAATGGTTGATGAATAAATTTCAATAATAGTTCTATTGGTTTGTTTTCCTTGCATACCGATTGATATTGTCCTATCACAGATAGTATGTGCTTCAAGATATGCTTGAAATTTCATCTTTACCAATAAAAGCAACACCATCTTCTTGAATCTTGTCATTTCTGAAATGATAAAGGTATGATTTTTTTATTCAAAATGGCCAGTACCAGTCTCTTACAGCTCATTGACACCTAGAGTATTGATTTTTATGGGTTCCATTTCATTTTTGGCACCTGCCTATTTTCCTAGATTCATGCTTCAGTGTCACTTATTTTGCTATGGTGCCAAACAAGTTTCAGAGAAGTACTCAGGTAAAACACACTAGGAAGGAAGACCTAGTGATCTACTTCTGGAAAATTAGCCAGTGAAAACTCTATGGATCGCACAGTTCAGTCCTCAAGCAATTATGGGGATGGTACGGGATGAGGCAGCATTTAATTCCTTTGTGCATTGATTGCTAGGAATTGAGGACTGGCTTGAGTGTAGTTATAAAAAACAGATTTTATATCTACAGAAATAAATGTAGCAATAAATAGCTACCAGGCTAAAATAGTGGTAAAATGGAGTTAGGATCTTAACATTTGGACAATTAGTCCAATGAGCTATTGCCATTCTCTACATCAGTCTTTTTTCATAGCAAATAGGATATGTGTTAGACAGAGTTCTCTAGAGAAACAAACCAGGACACTTGTGATATCTATCTATCTATCCAGCATGAAGGAATATAACAGCTAATTAGTCCCAGTTCAACTCAGTTCCATGGAACAGTTAATATACTGGAAGTCCTTCAACTCATGAAGGGTGCTGGGTCCAAAGTCAAGGAAGCAGACAGCCTGAGTCTTCCATAGGGCAATGCAGGCAGTCTGCCCAGAGGCAACAAGCAGCAGGGTGGGCTGCCAGCAGTCAGCAGCAAAGGAGCTTAGTGAAGCAGACCCGGATGGGATGTTGAACTCAAGCAATGCAAGATGACAGGTCCGCCAGCCTCAAGCTCAAGCAATGTATATACCAGGCAGCATGGCAAAGCACTAGCATCACAATCCGTGGGTTGGCTGTCACACAAGTCGAGTAGCTCACAAGTTGAGGCAGAAAGCAGTCACATGCTGGTCCAATCATCAGAGAGCAAGAGAGAGCAGGGCGGGCCTTGCTAAGCCATTTATCAATTTGCCCTGCAATCAAACTGTGACCTTATTAATCCCACATGTTCCTCTGGCCATGTTGGTACAATAAACCTACCTATCACAGGAATGTAAAGAAATTTCATGAGATCAACAGAGATGATTTGTTATGGATGGTTTTCCAGGGTTAGTACTTAGTCTCTACACATGTAGAGACTTGTAAACCCTTCTTGTATCTTCCTAGCATCTAGATCAGCAGTTCTCAACCTGTGGGTCGCGACCCCTTTGGGGGTGAAACAACCCTTTCACAAGGGTTGCCCAATTCATAACAGTAGCAAAATGACAGTAATAAAGTAGCAATGAAAATAAGTTTATGCTTGGGGGAGAGGGGTCACCACAACATGAGGAGCTGTATTAAAGAGTCCTTATTTATCTAAAGTCAATAATAATAATGGATTTGTTTCTTAAGCTTCTTAAATCACTGTTTAAGTTTGAGGGATAAAAAAAATCTGGAGGGATTTTTTTTGTAAAAAACATACTATTATATATTACATAGCCCATTTCAAGAAATGATATCAACAATAATATAATGTTAAACACTCCTCCTCCTCCTCCTCCTCCTCCTCCTCCTCCTTCTTTTTCTTCTTCTTCTTCAGGGATCACTGGACACAGTGATTCTAGCCTCAGTACAAAATGTCTCTGAATTCTCTGTCTCTGAAATTTAGAAAATACAAGTTCTGCCTTTACTGATTCATTACATTTTTATATTTTCTGCAGGGAAATAAAAACACATACAGAAAACACCATGTGAACTACAGATGATCATACAAATGTAAATGGTGTTCTTATATTCGATTTCCGACCTGGGCCGGTTCACTCCTCCTTAGGCAACCTGGTGGCCCCCCCCCCCGCTCCCGGGAGGTCACCATATTGATGCTGAACTTAGTGCGGACACCCGATCAGCATAGTGCACTGCAGCCCAGAACTCCTGGACTCAAGCAATCCTCCAGCCTCAGCCTCCCGAGTAGCTGGGACTACAGGCGTGTACCACCATGCCCAGCCTTATATTCGATTTCCATCACACTGCTTCTGCAGTAAAAGAGTGCTGGTGGTGCACAGGTTCAACGGCTTGCCTGCAACCAAAAGGTTGGCAGTTCAAATCTATCAGTAGCCCCACAGGAGAAAGATATAGTAGTCTCCATCCATAAGGATGATAGCCCAGGACATCCTGCTAATCTGCACTTAGTGCTACGGCAAACCCCCTGAGTTGGAATAGACTCAATGGCGATGGGATTTAGAAAGCTATGCAGGAAGCAATAAAGAAAACCATGGTTATGAAGTGCATTAGACATTGACCTGCTAACCACAAGGTCGGTGGTTCAAACCCACTAGCAGCTCCACAAGAGAAAGATGAGACTATTTGCTCCCATACAATTTTGCAGGCCAGAAACACTTTGTAGCAGTTCTACTCTGCTCTGTTGGGTTGCTGATAAGTTGGAATTAACTCAGTGATACTGAGTCTTTGATTTAGCAGCAGTGAGAACGACTGCAATGTGAACACTGGAGTGATAAGGAAAAGTGGTTTGGGGAGGCTAAGAGGTTCTTCGTGGGCCACAGACTTCTTTGCAGAGTGTAACTGGGTCTGGACTTCTTTGTCAGACACCTCTTCCAGCCTTCCTTCTAGTGCATCATCATGCCTTTCTGCAAATGGAATTACTTCTGGAGGTCCACATCTACGTGAACTCCACCTTTACCTTGGAAATAGAAAAAAGTTGAAGTTGTATCATCTAATTTATAGGTCTACAAGTTAGATGCATAACTGAGTAAAAGTTATGACCTACTTTATCAACTTCTGAATGTTATTTAGCCACTAAACACAAGCATCACCAGCCACAGCTGTGCAAGTTGTCACTTGCTCCCATGACGATCTCTTTCAGACCGCTCTACCAAGTGGAAATGGATTTGAATCTTCATGCTAATTGAATCATTTCCTTCTCTGCGGGGACAAGCAGCAAGGCCACCAGTTGGCAGCCTTTCGATTTTGTACTTAAAGCAACTCTTGATAATAGCAAAAGATCCTGCCTTCATTTTTACAGAAGCAGTTTTATTGATGACTTCCCTTCCAACTCCAGGCACCTGCACATTGTACATGCACTGCAGAGTGGAGAACCACCCGCACAGTCTGATGCAAGGTTGGAGAAACACACATTGGTGTCGCTGACATGCCCTTGGTCTGTGTGAATTGAGGTTTCCTTCTAGAAAATAGAGACAAGCACGTTAGGTATAATTAAATTCACCACTCAAGTATGTTTACACTTTTCACTCCTTCCACTTTAGGATGTCATATGTCTATTAGTTTCCTAGGGCTAACATAACCAAATACCACAAACTAGACAGCTCAAAGCAACAGAAGTTTGTTCTCTTACAGTTTGGGATGCCAAACCAGAAGTCTGGCACCAAGGTGTTAGCAAGGTCATGCACTCTCAAAAGGCTCTGAAAAACCCTTCTTGTGTCTTCCTAGCATCTAGATCAGCAGTTCTCAACCTGTGGGTCGCGACCCCTTTGGGGGTGAAACAACCCTTTCACAGGGGTTGCCCAATTCATAACAGTAGCAAAATGACAGTAAAAAAGTAGCAATGAAAATAAGTTTATGCTTGGGGGATAGGGGTCACCACAACATGAGGAGCTGTATTAAAGGGTCGCAGCATTAGGAAGGTTGAGAATCACTGATCTAGAGGTTTCTGGCTATGCAAATTGCCAAGGTAAGTTTAGGGGACAGACACGAGATCAGACCTTATGGTGGGTAGAATAAAATGCACATTTGAAAAGGTAGAGTCAAGGCTATAAAAGTTAATAATAAGTTAGCTATTGCCACATAATAAACCACATAAAGGGCTCTAAAATTGATATGGAAATGATCTTGAATTATATGATATGTCAATTACTTGCAAAAAAAATCTGTTAGGAAGATAAAAATTCAACAGCTAAAACAATTATTTATTCTCATGCACACATCTGTGTTTTGGCTAGGTGTTGGCTTTTCTAGGTAGTCACGATGAAGTAATTCTACTTCAAGCTACATGTCCACTGTGGCATAATACTTTATATTGTGCTGGGCTCGTGGATGCTCCATGTGGCAGTTACATAATCTCCTGTCAACTTGCAAAGGGTGGAGTCTAACCTTCCAATCAGGTTGCAGCTTGATGACCTCATTTGGAGGCGCTACAGAGATAAATAGCTCACTGGAGGCCAGACCCACACTTAGTCCCTGTGAGACATTCCTGTTGACAAGCCACCTAGGACTATACTGATTGTAAATATGCTGATAGATGCAAGGCCCTGGACCTGGAGGAGCCATATAGAGACCCACGCCAGTGCTGAGATGCTTCCACCACCACCAGATCCACCCACTGGCCTGTGACCTTCCTGCATTCAGCGTCCTCTCATGGCTGCGTGAGTCCAAAGAGGAGTGGACTAGTATTGCCATATGGGGTAATATTGGACTTACGGACTTGCTCATACTGGACTGGGATATTATCTTAATGTGCAATGGCTCTTTGATATAAAGTTCTCTCTTAGACACATAGGGGTGTCTATGAATTTCTTTCTCTAGTCAACCCAGAACTAACACACTCCACTTCTATCTTATCATTCTTGGACCAGCAGAATGCAAGAAGTACAATTGAGCAAATCCAACCATGTAAGTGTGTTTCAGACCTTTATTTGTGTTGTGTCTACAAAAATTCTATTACCAAACTAGAAATAAGGCCAAGTTCAAAGTCAAGGGATAGAGAGTAAACTCCATTAGGTCAGAGAAAATCTCATGGCCAAGCCCAATATGAAAGAGTCAAAGAAGTATGTTCTTGCCATGGAGAGGGAATAAACAATAACTTTTGTTGTTATTGCAGCTGCTTTTGTTTTTAACACTAATCTAATAAAGAACACTAACGTACACAAGACAAGTTTTTACGGCAAGTGTTTTGAGCACAGATAACACATGACATTCATGTGCTTCGGGGAAAATAATGTCCCATCGGTGTGCCTTAGAGCGTAAAAGAAGAGAATTGAGGAAGGAGGCTTTTACGATCCTGAACTTGAGCACTATCTACGAAGTAATGCTGTGATGTTATTGACGTTAGGTGACTTCACGTGAGTCCTGACTCCTAGCAACCCCGTGTACAACAGAGCCCAGCGCGGCCGTCCTCGCAGCCGTTACATTGGAGCCTGCTGCTGCAGGGACCGTGGTCACCCATCTCTTTTGAGTCTTTCTCTCTTTTTTGCGGCCCGTCGCTCTACCTAGTCTGGTGTCCTTCTCCAAGTACTGCTCTCTCCAAAGCACATGAGATGATACTCTGAGCTAAATAGGGCCTACCATGGCAGTAACATTTCAAAGAAGGAACAGATATCAAATTACTTCAATGAAAGAAACCAGGGAGTTGGAAAAAGTTTTGTTCGTAAAATATTTTTTCAAGTTGCATATTCCTATATATGTAAAATATATATACTGCATTATATGTATGTTAGATGTACATATGAAAATCTATAAAAGACTCAGAAACAGTAAAAGGAGTTGATATTGGAGGGGTAGTATATACTCAGCTACGGCTGCACAGTCATTAAATCTTTGTGGAAGATTTATTATCTTACACAGTTCCTGGAAGGTGGAAATTCAGGAATTTTTTTAGAAACCAACGCACTCTAGTTGTGTGGGAAAAATATGACCATTGAAACTGGGGAGAAAAAAATACTGCTAATACTGACATCGGCAGTTATATGCCATTCACAAAGATGTTTAAATGTGTGGTCGCAGGAAAATATGGTATTTTAAACTTTTGTTTCTTTGAAATATTGTGATTAACTAAATGGCGCATTTATCTTTTACAATCTAAAGTCAAAGTCAAAACGGTGGATTAGAATTCTTCTCATGAAGACCAAATGAGTGGGAGGTACAAAACAAGCACATAACCTGTTGCAAATAAAACTCTGCCGAGGCTCTGTGTGACAAGGGACCGGCTCCATCGGGTCTAACCCCCATCCACTGTCACAATCAAGTAGAAAATCACGATACCACCTACACAAAATCCTTTCAGAATCCATGCTTGATTTTCAAATCAATTGCAACCTTACATGGGCCTCTCAATAGCAAACAACAAAAACCAATAACTTCATTTTATACTCATTATCTAGGCAAAAGATTCTAAGTGTTTTACTTCGAGTTTGGGGCTTCTTGATTCTTTAAATGAAACAGTCATACCTGCCCGAAGCCCATGAAATGCCGAAGAAGAGCATCCAATTACCAGAGAAGCCGTCTGTCCACAAAGTGGGGTTGTGCTGTTAGTCTGGGTCCTGTGCAGGTTCAATCGCTTCATTTAAAGCAGAGCACAACTATGGAGAACTTGCTGACCCTGCTTCACAGTTCTCCAAAGCACGAAAAAGAATAGAGGGCATTGAAAGTGAGTCCAGGCTTGTATGGGTTTCTTGCCCCCAGGCCTCAGACAACAGCATTGTCATGAAGCAGCAGTCTTCCTAATGGCCAGGCTGGGCATTGAGATGCAAATGCAGACCACAAACATCCCATTTGGCTTCAGAATTCTTGTGTCTAGCACTGTCACCCGAATAGTTTTTGAATCTGAACAGTTGATTCAGGACCATAAATATGTGTTTCACCCTGTGAACAAATTCTGTTTGTTCAAGGAGTTCACAAGCAGTAAAATACAAGGTAGACCATAAAACAGTCCCTAAGCAAAAATGCTTTTAGATAGGCCAGATTTATACTTAGTGCCCAAGATTTTGGTGCAAATGTATCATACTCCAGATGGTAAGTTTACTATCATTATTATTATTTAAGAAAGATACACGCCTGCATTGAAATAATTAGTTCTCTAACGCCTTTTGTAAAATAGAAATAGAAAAATAATGTCATTTGCATTGTCAACGCAGTGTTCGTAAAACCATAAAAGCCATATTACTGTCTCCTGATAAATCTGTGATAATAGAGTAAAGTAAAATACCTTTTAAGACACTTAAGGAAGAGGTGGAATGATAAGGTCATGGTTTGGGGGTTCATTTTCTCTCGCTCCTTTTGCTCTACCCCTCTAGAGACAGTAATTAAGAATTGATTCCCTGAAACAATGTAAAATAGCTTTCAAAATAGTTGAAAATACATTCCTAAGCTCAGAATTTTACTTGGCCCATAAAATTTGAATGGGTTCTGTCCACACATAGCAGTACTTAGCAATACTCTTAATAGCTTTTCCCAGCCCCACTATTCCCTTATATAATTGCTACACTCCCAGTTCCAGTTTGCAAGCAGCAGATCCATTTTATTTTCAGCATGCACATTACCATGGAACACACATCCTAAAAAACATCTTCATCGCCCTGCGTCCATTCCATCTCAGAGCGACCCCATGGGGCCGAGCAGGACTGCCCCTGTGGGTTTCCGAGGCTGCAAGTGTTGACAGGAGCAGTCAGCCTCATCTTCTTCCCTCCCAGCAGCTGGAGGATTCAAACTGCCGACCTCGGAGTCAGCAGCCCGGGGCCGAAATCACAGTGCGCTCCCAGGGCTCATTTGAACGCACGTGGGAAATTTAAAGCAGAACACAGAAAGGTTTTCTTTGTGTAGCAGCTTCAACCCGATTCTTTACACCACTGGGGTCAAGGCGATGTGTCCCTTTTCCTAAGAGACCAGAACCAAAGATAAATGAACAGAAAACCGAGAGACCTCCGAGGAACACGGGCAGCACAGCTGACGGCATCGCTGCCTTCAACAGGGAACATGGTATCAGAATAGAGCTCAACTGTTTGGAACCCTCTTTTACTAGTACACTCTTCTCTCGATGACTGTGAAATAATACAACGGCAAGTTGTCCGCTGATAACTACAAAGACTTGCAGCCAATTTTCATTTAGTGCTCAATATCATGTTTGTACGGTTTCTTGCCCTCCCCTGAGGCACTCGACCTTGATTTTCCTCCCCTCTGCTTTATATTTACACTCATCGTGGACCTGGAAACAGACGAGTCAGAATTCGTGAGGAGAAATGATGGTTTCTGGGAAATTTTAGGGAAGTCACGTTAGCCGATGCTTAGGAGAAGGAAACTTTTTTTTTTCTTCTTTAATCACCCTTAATAAATGAAAAGCAACCACTGCGATTGAGTCAGGTTTGGCTTATAGTAACACTGAAGGACAGAGCGAACCTGCCCTACGGGTTTCTAAGGCCACACACCTTTATGGAAGCAGACTGCCACGTTCCCTCCCACTGAGTGGCTGGTGGATCCCAACCACTGACTTCGTGGTTAGCAGCAGAGTTCCTAGCTATTAGTGAATTAAGAGATGGGACATCAGCAAATTTCTTTCATTGCCATCCTCATGTTTTTATGCATTCATCCTTAACAAATACTTTATGGCAATGACAGCATGATAGAATGTTAAAAGCTTCCAGTGGAAATTGCTTCTCAGAGGATTTCTTACATAGCTGAAACATCGTTACTGTTGTTGGTTTTCATTTAGTGAATGCTAACTCATGATGATTCCATGCCTTACAGAGTTGAACTGATCCACAGTAATCTTCATGGAAGCAGATTACCAGGCTGTTGTTTTCACTGGGCGCTGAATTAAAGATCAATTTAAGAATAAATACGTGATGTCTGTGACTTTCTTGCAAGATCATTAATTTGATCAAATTAAATAAGATAAGACTAGCCACTATAACATGTTATGAATACACTGGCAAACTAGTCTTAATGTATGTAGAAACTGTCGCTTTCTAACATGAGTTCTTAGTTTTAATCAGCTTAGCATACCCATCCATCTTTAAAAGAAAATTATTTTTAAAATGAAGAAGCTATCATATTTAAAAGCCAGAACTAGTTACAGCTAAGATAGTCTAGTTTCCCGTAACACTTTTATTAAGGCTGCTAAGGAATGCGAGAATTCAAAGGAAAACAAATGGCATTTCAAACAATTTAGAATAAACATTTGTTCTTTTCAAATTTTAAAAGGAAAAGAAAATTGTTGATCACCCCATCAAGAAAAGGAACATGATAATATTCAGGAAGGAGGATGTTATGATTATGAATCAAGGCTTTCGATGCCAAGAAAACTTTGAACAACATTAATTCTCTTGAGTTCAATTTCACAAGTCTTCATTTGGCTTGCTTTTCTTTACTATCAGCAGCACTCAAGGCTGCCTCTTCGGTTATACAAGAATGGCAAGGTAGTAACGAACAAGAAAAAAAACAAAGGATAATTTAAGAAAAAGAGAAATTCTATATTCTTTATTCATTTTTTTGCAAGAATTTTTTCCCCAGTAATTTTCCCAGGAAGATATGTTGTTGTGGTTGTTGTTGTTGTTGTTGAAGGCATGTTGGAGTTTCTCCTGACCTTGGAGAAGTGATTTCTGCTCACACCACGTAGTTTGTCTTTGTTCCTTCCATTCTAGTTAGTTGTGACTTTTCCAGAACAATCTAAAACACAAAATCTACAGGAACTTTTTGAAAAGGCAAACATTTCTTCCATTATTTTATTTTGTACTTGATTATGTAAATGTTAATGTTTGTAAATATATTTCCATGGCATCTGGTTGGTTTCAAATAAATGTGCATCTTCTCCAAAAACCACACTCACTGCAGTTAAGTCAATTCAATCTTAGCGGTCCTGTGCAGGGTAGAACTATCCCTGCCGTTTCCGAGACTGTAACTTTCTATGGTAGTAGAACGCCCCCGCTTTCGCCCACAGAGAAGCTGGTGGTTTTGAACTGCTGATGTCGCACTTAGCAATAGAATGTGTAACCTCTATGCAAGCTGGGACTTGGGGACATCATCTTACAGGAGCCTCAGTGACGTAGTGGCTACCCATTGGGCTACTCACCTTAAGGACAGCAGTTGGAAAGCACCACTCTGTGGGAGAAAGATGAGACTTTCTACTTTCATAAAGCGTTCCCGTCTCAGAACTCGGAGGAGCACTTCTCCCTTGTCTGCTGGGGTTGTTATGAGTCAGAAAAACTCAAAGGCATTGAGCTTAGTGCAGCACCTTACAACCTTGTTTTTCCCAGACTGATGTTTTATGTGAGGCACTGGCGCCATCTGCTGGACACACATAAAATTAAAGACTAGGAAATCAGTTCCAAGCATGGAAACAGCCAACCAAAAGTAATCCTGGTTCCTTAAGATTAAACTTTTGTAAAGACACTTGTTGCTTCTTTCCATAATTTTTCAACCTTGTATTGCAGTTGTATATCTAGTAAATGTAGTGAGAACTCACCTGGGAATTTTATCACAATTTTAAAATGTCCTTATAGTCAAGAAAACAAGAACTGAGCATTCTGTAAACTATAAACAGTAGAGGGCTTAGAAATTTCCCTTCAAGGTGCTTCTTGTTCCATTGGCTTGTAGACCCAAAAATACACTGCAGTGGAATTATAATTCCATCATGAGGACAACATTTGAACATTGAGGCAGAGATATTGTTAGAATAACAAATTCAATATTAGTTATAGGAGAGATTAGACCCAAAGCCTGCTTTTACAATTAAAGGACACTGAGGCTAAAACGTTAATCTCTTGTTTAAATGTCAGGACTTCTTGATTCCAAAGGCTAAAACAAGTCATTCTCATTTCGTGTTCTTTATTTCTTTTCTACACAATTATTCCTTCTTACTATTTTGCAGATAACAGAGGTGAGTGAAATGGCACAGAGGGCTATACCCAACCCCCTCTGACTTCCCTCTTGCCACAGGCAGAGGTCAGACATGTCTTTAGCCGCTGTCTTTCCTTAGCTATTCTGCCAACAACCATTCTGGGTCTCTTTCCTTCTCTGTTGGGTCCTGTAACTCGCTTCAGGGGCCACACAGAACTCACAGAGAGTACTCACAGGACTCAGACAACACTCAGGAGTAGGGGCGTTTATTGGGGAAGTTAACAAGTGATACAAGTCCGGGTCTTTGGTTCACAGCAGCCACATCTTTCTAGTCCTCTGCCTCTCCGTCACGTGGCCCTTGGCCTCTGCTTCCATGGGCCCAGAAGCTCCCCAGATGCGCTCTGTCACAGACTCCTATTCTCTGCTGGCTCGCGGGCTCCTTGTCTCCGCCTCTGGTCTCGGCCTAACTTCTTTGCTCTGTCCCTCCTCTCCATGACGCAGTCTCTGGTCCTCTGGATTGGGCCTAAGCGATTTCAAATAGACACCTCC
Source organism: Echinops telfairi (assembly GCF_000313985.2). Lineage (NCBI taxonomy): Eukaryota > Metazoa > Chordata > Mammalia > Afrosoricida > Tenrecidae > Echinops > Echinops telfairi. The sequence goes on along the minus strand of NW_022103930.1, from coordinate 266,688 downwards.
AGCATGCTCCACTCTTGGCTCTTCTTCCAATGGTCCTGGGGTTTCTCTCTGTGTCGCTGTCTCTGAGATGGCTTATTTGTATGGAGAGGTGTGGTTTTTGTCTCTCAGCAGCGAACACACCAAGGAAACAAAGGGTGGTGACCTGGTTCACGCTCTCTACTGCGGCCTCAGAAACACACAGAAACTACCCTATCCAATAAGGGCACGATGGGTTGGAATTGACCTGACAGCAGTGAGACGTGGTGGTGGTGGTGGTTGCTAAAGACTTGATCAACATGAAGGAGACAGATCCCTGATTCTATCTGTTCAGCAACACAGCATTAATTTGGCTAAGAGAAAACACAGAAATCGAGAGCTAGATGGAGGAATCTGCACACGGAGAAAATTGTGTTGATTTAGTCACAATGTTGGTTGCTCCCAGTGCTGCGCACTGTTGCGATGGCACATCAGGTACGACTGCATTTAATGCTGAAATCAGGCCGTGGATAGGAAAGCCGAGGAGGAGCACCAACCACTGTGCCAAACCCAATGCTTACAAAGACAAGACAACCCCAACCCACTCTCACTGTGATGTCATGAACGCCTAGCATCTCTTCTTCTACTCAGCCCTAATCCAGGAACTCGAAAGGAATGCGGAGCAGAACAGCAAGTCTTCACAACGCTCTCAGGCTGGCGGCAATGCCACCACGTTTTCTAGCCAAAAATTCCTTGGGCTCACATTCAGCATCTGTTTGTCCCCAAACCTATTAGTACTAACATATATAAGTACAAAAGTTATATGAGGTCCTGTTACTTTATATTTTCTCATCGCTTCTCGGTTTTTTGGCTAAGATCAAGTGTAGTACCTGCTCTTATCAGTTTAATATCTGATACGTCCTCTATCTGAGGACAAGATATTAAATGTATTTTTGCAAATAGGAGTTGGACCAGGAGCTTGCTCCATCCACTTCATGCATCAGCCTGGTATTGCAGTACTTCCAGGAATGGTGCAGCCCCTCAGGGGGCTTGTAAAAAAAATTTATATTTTCTTGATATTTTTAAGGATTTTGTTAAAAAAGGAACTTAACAAAAGATTGATAATCCCCAAATGGTGGAAGTTACAGAAGTTTGCAATTTGCTGATGGGTATGTTCCAAAAGGTACAGTATTTAGTCTGAATTTTATCCAGACAAAAATCACAAAAGAATTCATTAAAAATAAACAAAATCAAATAAAGTCAGTAATTTAATCAAGTTTTGTGGTTTACTTTCCTAAAATTGAATCAAATATTCTTTAAAAAAATGAAATATTCCGCTTTGAGAAGACTTCCTAGCTTCTCATGCTAGGCCATACTGAAGAGAGGTAAGGATAATGTACACACAGACATAAACAATGGTTCTGCCTGGACATAAATACATATGCTTCATATACATTTCTTGAATAGAAGGATTTATTTAGGTCAAGTATGCAATAGACTTTCAAAAACTGCCTTTAAAATTTTTCTTTCCTACAATGAAATGCACTGGGATGAAGAATCATTTTACAAGAATACTTTATTGGCCCTGCTCTTCATTCATTTAAGAGAAAAATGAAATTAACCACAGGATAGTTCCAAGCAATAGTTGCTTGATAGCAACGTTTTCCCACACATGATATAACAACATCACACTACTAAAACAGGTAATGAGGACGTCATGATTCAATTTAATGTGCAGACTAACTCACAGTATGACCAATAGCAACTATATAAAATCGTTATTCCCAAATGCATACACTCACAGAACTATCACAGAACTATCACAGAAAAAAAGCATATCCATTTTTGTAATAAGACTCATTTCCTAAGAACGAATTGTTTTGCAAAAGGAAACAAGAAAACTATTGTTTTAAATTGTTTTGTGGCAAAATTTCAATGGCATATGTATTTCATATTACAAATAACAGGGAAACTCACATGCAAATAAAAAATAAATCACTGTGATGTTAACATTCAAATTTGATAATTTGCATATCAGAAACCATTAGGAAAATTATGTGAGCGTTTTCTTTTTTCACTTTTAAGAAAACATCTCCAGTTATATTTATGTAAAAGATACTCATCAAAAATGAAGTCTTTAAAAAACATGAAGTGTTTATTTAACATGTATTATTAATACCAATGTTTTTCCTGGGAAAGTCAGTGGATCAAACACTCAACCAGGAAGAGTGCAGGAGGACGCCTATAAAACACGAGCAAAACACGCTTGCAGGAAAGTCAAAGGGAAGCATTTATTCTTATCAAACACAAATGATGTCTTAGGAGGGAGAAAACTCAATGAGTGAAGAAAATGCATATGACCCACCCCCCCAAAAAAGAAACATGGCATTTACGTTTAAATTTTGCCCCCTCTCGCCCTGATATCCAAAGTGGGGTGTCTATCAAGGACCCGATAAGATAATCCATTTATCTTCCGGATCATCAGCTCATCCATGTCAAAGGACCATCAAACAGTGAGGGCTCAGGGGTCATGTATCTGGGTGGACCAAATGTCACCTCCGTGGGATCCAAACCATAGAAAAATCATCCCAGCATCAAATTACTATACTTTTCCATCAATTTCTTTACAAGAGTTTCATGCAATTTATCCTAGTGCATTTACCTTGGCAGACTATCTGGGCCAAAAGAACCTGAAGTTTTACTATGTCTTCTATGTTAATGCCAAAGCGTGTGCATCTTCAACAGTGAAGTTACGTAGAAGTTGCCAATGACACTGGGTCATCTACTTACACTTGATGCAGGCTCCGACTTCTTCTTGTACCTAGTCCTCCAGCAGAGGGCAGATGTTGTGGATGAGTGGCAGGAGATGGAAGGTGAAAGGGGACTTCTATGGAAAGTGAAAAAATAAACAAGAACACTTATAATGAAAAGATATCCCTTGCCTAATATGTCTCCACTAACAAAAAGAAATGTCTCTATATCAAGCTTCCCATCCACCCGGAAAGAAGTGTGATTTTCAGAGTCAATCCAGTCCTCCAAAGATCCTCCTTCTAAAGGTTCAGAAATAGAGCAAAATTACTTTGTTTCTCTTCTAAAGAAATTCTGCACTTTGAGTATTATTGGTTCATTGACATTAATTGATTAGATTATTATTCTACGGGGAACTTGATTCAATTAAAATTAAGACAGTGTTGTATAAATGTGACTTTTAAAAGTAAGTTGCTTCCATTTATTAAATTTTATTTTATCTTTTAAAATAACACTGAGACTTGTCTAGTTGCATGTCAGGTATGTGAAAATGCAGTTGCTCATACTGAAGCTTGGTAGAATTACATTTCTTAAGATAGTATTTTATAAGTATATGTTATTTATGAATAAAATGCTTCTATTTTATTCTACTTCTAGGGAGTACACACAGAATCTTTTGCTTTTAATTTTCAATAAGGCTCCTCTAACTTGAAATGTAATGAGGGCTTTATAAGAGTACTTCAACACATTGAGGCAGATGAAACTCAAAAACCATGTCTATATGCCAAAGGCTATATTTACTCTAATTATAAGATAGAATGAAGTAGCTCAGTATTTACTCAAGTCAATTTAAATTAGCTTTAAAACTCAAGTATTGATTGGTCCCCTCATTTCCATCTAATCCTTTTATGCTCTATGAGGTATTCAAGAAAACCATAATGAGAAGCCCGTGCCTAAGAGAATTCATAAAAATCAGCTGTTTGAAAATTGCTAATTAGAATAAAAATGTGAGTTATGGATTTTAAAACATCACCGTCTCTGGGAGCATATATTTCTCTTCGGCTTCCCCAAAGTGAATGGCATCCAATTGTTTTGACAGAATGTCCTTACATGATCTGGATTACGTGACCTGAACATACAGACCTACAGACATTGTCAGTGGTGATAATATAATGTTCATCTAACGAACATGCACATAACCTCTGCAACCTCGTTTTCTAAACGCTTTGTGAGTGACTGATGAGATATTCACAACATGCTCATAAGAAGAGCAGGATTATGATCCCCAATTTAATTATGCCACCTGGGAAGGATAAAGAACTTGCCCCCATGCCGACAACCCCCAGGCAGCACCGCTGAGAGTCAAACCCAGCAGATCTGTCTTGCGTCTACCTATTGAACCATTAACTAGGCTCCTTGGCTGGAGAATAGTTGCATCGGTGACGTAAGCAGATATGGGTATCAGCAATGACTCATATGAATTTCATTATCATGAAAATTCTCACATACCCCGGTCTGAGTTCGTTTTGACCCACTGAATTCATTTTGATTTCTGAGATGCTGCTGCTGTTGTCCTTGTTGCTGTTGCTACTGACAGGTGCCATTGAGCATGCTCCGATTCATAACAACCCTATGAACAATAGAGCGAAAGATAGTTCAGTTCTACAGCCACATTTTCCCAAATAGTCCTATGTGTGAGCCCACTGTTGTCACCACTGCGTCACTCCGTCTCACCGCGGGCCTTCCTCTTTGTTTGCTGCTCCTCCACTTGACCCCACGAGGTCCGCTTCTCCAGGACTGGTCTCTCCTGATAACACGTCCAAAGTGTGTGGACAGCTCTTCCATCCTTGCCTCAAAGAACTGTACTAGCTGTACTTCTTTGAAGGTAGAACTGTTTGTTCTTTTGAGACACTAGTATTTGGCTATTTGTTTACCCATCTGACTTGCAAAGATCGTAAGAATGAGCTGCTTATTTTACAATTTAAAAATCAACAATGTTAAATGTCCATCTCAGAGTCATGGGTTAATTATACGGCATACCTCTCTAGAAAGACAAACCAACAAATATTGTTCTGCCATATGCTTTAGCGCTATGGTCAATTGGTTGGTCTTTCTAATGAAAATCATTTCTCGTTGTGCTCTCTGACTTTTCAAAATGGACTGCATATCTTAAATGTGGTCAGAGTTGCTGCGAGGCGGGGGGGCGGGGGGGGGGTGCCCTGGGGCACATAGAAATTATCCTAAAAGAATGTATAGCATTGTTTTATAAAATAATCTCATTCAATATACCTAAGAAAATGTTGCACGACTCTATGTGACCTCCTCCCTGGGGGACGGACAACAGAAAAGTCGGTGAGGGGAGACGTTGGACAGGGCAAGATATGACAAAATACCAATTTATAAACTACCAAGGGCTCATGAGAGAGGGGGGAGCGGGGAGGGAGGGGAAAAATGAGGACCTAATGTCGGGGGTTTAAGTGAAGAGAAAATGTTTTGAGAATGAGGTACAAATGCACTTTACACAACATAACACACATGACGAGGAAGTCATTCTTATGCAATCAGAAACAATAAAACCATATATGCCCATCTCCAGTTGGAAGCAGTATGGTGCAGAAGAAAATACATGAGTTTTGGAGATAGAAGACCCTTTACTTACATTGGCAATTCACTTGAGCCCTTTAGGAATTAATAGAACAATTAATTAGCAAATAATTACTATTAACAATTATTTAATAAGCAACAATTTCTTAACTCAAAAGATGTTTTCCAATTCTGTGTTAAAGATGGAAGATTGCTGTGCATAATAATAATTACATTTTAATGTTTCTTAATTGAATTCTTACTTATGCTGGGATTGATCAGAGAATGTTTTAAGAAAATGGTGGTTTAACAAAATTTTGTTGTCCCAAAGCCATTTGACGCATTGCTACTATTTCTAACATTTATGACCTCCGTGCAGAACATTCAAAGGCATTCCAGTGGAAGCCCTCACATCATCCATCAGTGACTTTAAAACAGGCCGAGCTCTTTAGGGCGGCATCTGGCTAGTGTCCCGATAACCTTTGGTCTTTTCATCTGGAGTATGTCCCCTGAAGCAAGCGCAGCCCTCCATGGCTTTTCACGAATACCTTAGTAAGCTTGACAAGTCCAAATTTTGGATTTCTTCTACTATGCTGTTCATTTTGTTTTATTATCATATGGAAAAAAGAGGTTGAACAGGTGAGATAAATTGCATCCTTCCCTCCAGTCCATACTGACAGAACTTCCAGAAAGTTCATTTGACTTCATGACCTGCAAGAAGGAAGGCTTTATAATATTGCAGAAAGAGCAGCAGACTTAGACTCAGTAATGAAATTAAACAACAATCATACATTGAACCCCTATGATATGCCAGACACAAGTATTCCATAAATGTGAATATTTTGTGTTCAGTACTGATGATGCTGTTGGTAAGTGTTGGACTACTAACTGCAATGCAGTGTGGTTCAAACTCATCAGCAGCCACTCACAAGACAAAGATGAGGCTTTCTAGTTCCATAAAGATTTGTAGCCTCAGAAACCCCAGACAGGATTGCTATGAGTCAGAACCAACAACGGCAGTGGATTTTATTTCATCAATTATAATACATAAAATATATTATTCATATATATAACATATTCATAGATGTATGTACATAGATGCACTATATGTAAAAATAAGTTAACATAATATATGAAACATAATTCCAATCTGGTTTCAAAGCCCAAATTGACAGTTTACTTATCAAATTACTTAATTACTTCAACCTTCAATGTTTTTTATAAATGAATTGTAATATAATATATACTTCACAATATTGTTTTGATGTTTGGATGAAATAAGATATGTAAAAGTGTGTGACATGGCAAAAGACTAGAAGACAATAGGCACTCTATCAAGTCACGTTTGTTATGCAAATACTTGTTGTTATTAGCACCTATTGAGTTGGCCCTGGTCTCACTGCAACCTCACACACAATGGATCAAACAGTGCTACATCCTGTTCCATTCCTAGGACCACTTGGAGATAGGAAAGAGTGATCCATAGATTTTAACTGGCTGAATTTCAGAAACACATCGCTAGACATTTTTTCCTTGTCCATCTTAATCTGAAAATGTTGCTAAGATATATTTAGTATATGTGACAGGTTTTATGTCAACTGGGTGGGTCAGGATTCTCCTATGATATGCTCTAACATAGTGTGGTTAAGTCTATGAAAAGAATTTATTGTTGCTGTTGTTGTTGTTGTTGTTGTTGTTAGGTGCCATCAAGTCAGTTCCAACTCACAACCACCCTATGGACAACAGCACAAAATTCTGCCTGTTCCTGAGCCATCCTCACAATGGTTCCCATATTTAAGAGGGTGGTTGCAGCCATTGTGTCGATCCAGAAGAGATTTCCTTAATCTGGCCACAGCCTGGATATGATTGAGGGAGGTTTCGTTCAGGGTATTGCCCACTCTTGGTATACATGGACAGCATGTGGAAGTTGGACTTGTACTGCTGGATTTGTATCCTCTATCTGGCTTGCTGACCTCTTGATGTTTTATTGTCTGCAAATCCCAGGAGCAATCAGTGAATCGCCAACCTGAGACCTGTTCAGCTGATCTCTGATTCATTGAGTTCAGCATCCACCAGCCTGTGGTCTTCCTGCTTCATCTTCCTGCTTCCTGTTCATCAGCCCCTGCAGCTACCGGAGTCAGGAGGAGCCTTCAGCTTACATCTACCTATGAACTTGAACCAGCTTCGATTTACCCCATGTCTACAATGGTGTGAGCCGTTTCTTGATGTAAATATCTTTTAATACACATACACATACAGTGTCACTGGTTTTTCTTCTCTAGAGAACCCAGCCCAACAGTATCATCACTACACACAAACCAACAACGAGAGATGAGTAATGGCTGCCCAAGAGGTATGTAGTTTGGGAATTCACCTGCATCATCTGCTTGGAAAGTGAGAATTCTACCACTGAACCTTCACTGCCACATTAGGGAACATCAGAAACTCAAAACTCACTACCATCGAGTTGACGACACACAAGCACCCTACAGAGCAGAGTGGAACTGTCTGAGATTTTCTAGACTGAGACTCTTAAAGAGAGTAGAAAGTCCTATCTTTCTCCCACAGCCCAACTGGTGGTTTGAACTGCTGACCTAGCAGTTAGTAGCCCAACGCATAAGCACTAGGCAAACGATAGACGAGTAACAGACCTCAGCAGCCTCCACTGCTTTCCACTGACATTAAGTTGATTTAGACTCAGCAAATGTATAGGAAAGAGTAGAACTGATCCATAGGGTGTGTGAGACAGCAAATGTTTACCAGAGCAGACAGACTTCTTTTTCTCCCAAAGAACTGCTGGTGAGTGTGATCACTAGCTTTCTTAGCATGGTCAATCCACTGCTTGACAGCTGTCCAGTGAAACAAGCCCCTTGACCTCTTGACTGCTGCTTCCATGAGCACTGATTGTGGATCCAAGTGAAATACAATCCCTGACAACTTCAATCTATTCTCCATTTGCTATGGTCTTATCTACTGGCTCAATTTGAAGATTTTTATCTTTATATTGAGTTTTGATCCATATTGAAGATTGGATCTAGTTGATTTCTCTTCCCTTTCAGCAAAAAAGATTGTGTCATCTGCAAATCACAGCTTGTTATAAGCCTTCCTCCCATCCTGATGCCTCATTCTGTTTCATAGCCTCAAGCATACTGATGAATAAGAATAAGAATGAGGGAAGGATAAAACGGTTTCCTGATTTTAAGCCATGCAGTGTCCCCTTTTGCTGGTTGAACTACTGTCTCTCAGTCTTCTTAATCTATGCACAAATTGCAAATGGGGACAATTAAAAGGTCTTAATTGTCAGCAATTGCTTCAAGCCCTCTTCAAGATCAGCAAGCAAGGTGGGGTCATCTGCATATCGAAGGTTTGCTTCCTCCAGTCCTGAGTCTGTGTTATTCAATGATTTCCTCAGCATACTGATTAAATGAGTATGGTTAAAAGATGCAAACCTGACACACACCTTTCCTATTTTAAAATCATGATGTATTTCCTTGTCCTATAGGAATGGCTACTGCCATTAGTCTGGGTAGACTAGAGGAACAAATCCAGGGAGACTCATATCTGTATAGGAAAAAAACTTTCTATCAATGAATAATTGTATATTACTCAGCCCACTCCAGATCAAGTCCATAAGTCCTATATTAGCCCATATATCCGATACTAGTCCATAAATTCTACTTTAGACTCATTCAGCACATGCAATGATGCCGAATGGAAGAAGATCATAGATCTGTCTGTGGAAAGTCTTGTGGATCCAGTGGTGGTGGAAGCACCTGCAGGTCTCTAGCTGCCATCAGCCTAGCTCCATGTGGCTTGTCATCCGGAATGTGCAGCAGAGAGAATGTATGTTCCACCACCAGGGAAGAAGACAGGAGTTCTCAGAATCCTTATGAGAAGGTCACACCCACAAGGAGGGATCGGGCTGTGACCTGATTGCCAATCTAGACTCCACCCCTTCACTCACTTTGATGGGAGATGATGTAACTGCCACAGCTACCCCTTGGTGCAGGTTCCACATGAGCACAATTAAGTGTTCTGGAATTTTCATTCCTCTTAATGCAATCAATACTTATAATGTACATTGTCAAATGCCTTTCATAGTCAATAAAACACAAATAAACATCTTTATGGTGTTCTCTGCTATTAATCAATATCCATCTGACATCAACAATAATATCTCTTCAGAATCCAGCCTGAGTTTCTGGAAGCTCCCTGTAATGTACTGCAACAACCATAACTGGATGGTATTCAGAAAAATTTTACTTGCTAGTGGCATCAATGATCTTGTTCTATAATCTGCCAATTGGGTCCTCTTTCTTTATAATAGGTACAGATATGGATCTCTTCCAGTCAGTTGACCAGGCACTTGTCTTCCAAATTTCTTGGCATAGACCAGGGAGTGTTTCCAATACTTCATCAGCTTATTGCACCATTTCAATTGGACCCTTGTTTGGGTTAATGTCTTCATTACAGCTTGGACCTCTTCCTTCAGTATCATCATTTTTGATCATATGTTTCCCATGGAATGCTCAAACATTGACTAGTTCTTTTTGGTACAATGGCGCTTGTGTACACTTTACCCGTAGAACCCTTCACTATTGCTACGGAGAGCTTGAATTTTCTCTTCAGTTCTTTCATCTTGAGACATGCTGAGTGTGCTCTTCCTTTTTTAATTTCTAACTCCAGGTCTTTGCAGATTCCATTATCATACTTTTCCTTCATGAGCTTTCTTTTAACATTTTCTGTTCAGTTATTTCACGCCATCATTTTTTGCATTTACTTTATCTGCAACAACAAATTCCAGAGTTTCTTCTGACACTCACCTGGATTTTTTTTTTCTTTCCATTTTAAGGCCCTTTTGCTTCCTTCGTGTACCATGTTCTTGGTGTCTTCTCACAGCTCTTCAGGCCACTCTCATTCATGTTCACTGAGCACCTTTGTTCTTGAGGGTTCTCTCAGTGCAGGTGCAATATGCCCAGAGTCATGTGTGGACTCTCGTGAACTTGCTTTCATCTTCTTCGACTTTAACCCACATTTTCATGTGAGCATTTGATGGTCTTTTCTGCAGTTTTCCTTCTTGACATCATTTTGACTGATGATAGAGTCCATTTGACTCCTGTGTATTCCAGCTGGGAGGTCCACAAGTCCAACTGCTGTTTATGTTGTTGAAAAAACTACCTTTGCAATGAAGAAGTCGTTGGTCTAGAAATATTTTATCATGTGATCTCTACCTTCACTGCTATCATGAAGGCCATAGTTTCTATGCACCCATCCTTCCTTTATGTCTCCAACTTTTGCGTTCCTATTGCCAAAAATTATCCATGCATTTTGAGTGTATGCTTGATCAATTTCAAAAGGAAGAAATTATTAGGATTCTTAAATTTCTGCATCACTAGCTTCAGGGTTGGTGCATAAATTTGTGTAACAGTTGTATTAACTAGACTTTCTTGTGGGACTTCCTACCACAGGAAAAAATCCTATCACATTGTACTTCAAGACAGAGCTTGAAATGTTCTTTTTGATGATGAATGTGATTCCACTCCCCTTGACTTTGCCCTTCCCTGCAAAGTAAACCATATTGTCTGTTTCAAAATGATATGCACGAGTCCCTTTCATTAACACCTAGAAGACTTTCATATTTTTGATCTGATTTTTGATGGCTTCCAATATTTCTAGATTCACACTTTGTATGTTCCATATTCTGATTATTAATGTGTGTTTGCAGCTGTTTCTTCTCAGATTGAGTTATGTCCAATCATTGAACAAAGGTCCCAGTAACGTTACTTTATTCAGGTCACTAAGGTCACATCTATTTTGAATAGGCAGATCTTCCCCAGTCATATTTGTGTGCATTAAAACCTCAGGGCATCTTCTGGCAATATATCTGACAATGTCCTGCTGCTGTTGCAAAGGTTTCCAGTGGCTAATCCCTCAGAAGTGGACAGCCATGTTCCTCTTCCTGGTCTCTTCTTTGTTTGGAACCTCCACTCAAATCTGGTCACCTCCCCCCACTACCCCTCTGCAAGGTATATGTCCAGTTGTCTACAGATGGGCATTGGGTCACCATCATGCGCCACCCTCATTCACGATGATATGTTTTTGTTTGTCACCCCCCCTCCCCCGCCTTTGGTGCTTGAAACCTGGTCCCCTCGGCCCTTCATGATTGCACATGTTGGTGTGCTGCTTCCAGGTGGGCTTTGTTGCTTCTGGGCTAGATGGCCACTTGTTTACTTTCAAGCCTCTAAGTCCCTAGACGCTATAGGTCTCAATAGCCAGGCACCAGGGTTCAGTACAGCAATAATGAAACTCACAACCTTCCTCTAGCTCTTAAACACTTCTTCCCCGCAACTACCATGACCCCAATTCTACCTTGCAAACCTGGTTAGACCAGAGGATGCACAGCGGTACAGATGGGAACTGGAAACACAGGGAATCTAGGACAGATGAACCCCTCAGGACCAGCGGTGAGTGTGGCGATACCAGGAGGGTGGAGTGGAAAGGGGGAACCAATTACAGCGATCTACATATAACCTCCTCTCTGGGGGATGGGCAACAGAAGGGTGGGTGAAGGGAGACGCCTGGCAGTGTAAGATAAGATATAATAATAATTTATAAATCATTAAGGGTTCATGAGGGAGGGGGGAGCGGGGAAGGAGGGGGAGGGGAAAAGGAAAATGAGCTAATTCCAGGAACCCAAGCGGAAAGTGAATTTTGAGAATGATGAGAGCAACAAATGTATGTGTGCTTTACACAATTGATGTATGTATGGATAGTGATGTATTGTATGAGCCCCAATAAAATGATTTTTTTTAAAAAGAAAGAAAGAAAACCTGGTCACTATGGGTACCCTGCTGCTATTTGCAATATTGGTGGAATCGCTTCCAGGTTCCAGCCACAAGCATGCCGCCACAGTATTACAAACTGACGCGTGAGTGGGGGACAAGCCACAGAGCCAAAGACAAAGCATATTCGAGAAGAGTTGTATATTATTCACATAGGACGCCTGTAAATCACACATCATTGGGAGGTGACATTTAATTATCTTACATGCAGGAAGGAAGTGAATTATTATGAATAATAATATCATATTCTTCTGTTTTCTTGGTTACAGATGTGCCCTGGTCACTTTCTTACTTCCTATACAATTCACACAAAACCCACTCATATTCTCAGGGAAAGTACTCTAAAGGTCTCAACCATTTAAGAAATCAACTTGAAATTCTTATTTTTTCCTACATAAACTACTAAAGCTCTTTTTTGTGTGAACACATAAGAACTAAGTATAAAAGTTATTTTGTCTATATGCACCCAACATAGCAAATTAGAAAAGAGCCAGGGAAATCACACATAAATATTTTATTTTCTTTTTAAATAATTTTATTGGGGGCTTGTACAACTCATCACAATCCATCCATGCATCCATTGTGTCAAACACATTTGTACGTTTGTTGCCATCATCATTTTTAAATCATTTTCTTTCTACTTGAGCTCTTGGTATTAGCTCCTCCTTTTTACCCCTCCTTCCTCCAACTGCCTTCCCTTCCTCATGAATCCTTAATAATTTATAAATTATTATTATATTTTCATGTCTTACACTGACCGATGTCTCCCTTCCCCCACTTGTCTGTCCCCATGGGAAGGGGTATATGTAGATCATTGTGATTGGTTCCCTCTTTCTCCCCACTCCTTCCCTCCTGGTATCGCTACTCTCAATATTGGTCCTGATCCTGTGGGGTTTATCTGTCGTGGGTTCCCTGTGTTTCCAGCTCTTATCTGGACTCATGTACATGCTCTGGTCTAGCCGGATTTGTAAGGTAGAATTGGGGTCATGATAGTGGGGGTGGCGAGGAAGCATTAGAGAACTAGAGGAAGTTGCATGTTTCATTGGTACTATACTGCGCCTTGACTGGCTTGTCTCTTCCCCATGTTATTTTCAATGTCATGTGGAAAACACTAAATAATTACTGGCCCATACGAGTTCAGATACCCCACTGAACAAAACTGAAGTCATTCAAGACAATAAATATTGTATGTTCCATGTTGACAGTCATATTCATCAACTTCTTTCTCTAAACTTAAGTCCAAATGCTTAAACTCATTGGACTTCATGAGATCCCCCCCCCCATTTTTTCTTTCTTTCTTTATTTTTTTGAACAGTGTGTCCAACTGAAAGGATTTGAAGGACACTTTAATTCAATTAGAAGGTGTTGTGGAAAAGGACATCATGTATAATCGTGAACAGTAATGCAACCTGTATATATTTTTTAATTCTTCAAATGTTCCATGATGCAAATATCCCCAATAAAAATAGTAAAACTAAGACTGTACATCCATCCCACTACCCAGAAATGCAAATGGTATGAAGCTCTCAAAACAGTCCATGACTTTAAAAACAGTACTGGGTACAGTCTTAAATGTATTTTTAGCAGGCATGTTAAAAACAAAATTTACATCAGCCACAGAAGAACCCACTGATCTATGCCATTCAGGCCAGCTCAGAACAGCTGGGTCTGTAATCACAGCCATTTGCAATATCTCTGGCATACACCTGGAAAGTTAGGCCACCCAGCAGGAAATATAAGAGTTCAGAGGTCTAGACTTTGTCAGCCCTATTCATTTGTGTCTCTCTAACTACAAGTGTCATTAACCACATGGCAACACTGAAAAGATAGCTCAAGACTTCTAAGGCCAGCCAGTGGCTGGGGTATAGCAGTCATGCCATGACTATTTGCTGACTGCTGTGAAATTATCTAGCATTGCCCTAGCACGGGACGAATCTGTGAAAGGCATCCACGATCATGTCAGTGTGCTAGTGTTGAGAATATAAGGAGGACTGATTCATAGGTGCCTTGCACCTTCCTCTCCCTAACTTTTGCCTAACAACCAAATGATATTTTCTGATTGTTTACATTTTTAAAAAATAAGTCATGGTAAGATCATCCTTTCAGAAGTGAATGGAATTTTCATTGATTTTTAGTCATTTTATCCACATGTATTTTCACAATGGACAGCAATTTGATAGAAAGCAGTCTTTCCCACCCACCTTCAGAACTGTGTTCTATCAAATTGCTACACAATATAGTCTTCCTGTGGGTCACACTTTGCACATGATGCTTTTACTTTTCCACACACTGTATTTTTTGGTATAGCTAATTCATAATTATCCTTCAAAGGCCAATGAAAAGTTCCAGAAGCCTGTCACTCCGCATACAACTCTTTGGTTTAATTTTTTAGAGAAACAGACACTTCTTTTTTCAAAACATGGACCATGTTTACAATTTAAATATTATTTAATCAATGATTGGTTGTCTCTTCCACTAGAATTTAAACTCTATAAGAACAGAGACCACATCTATAACGTCTTCCCAACGGTAACCCCAGAATATACTTTATGTGTTCCATATCTTACAGGCATCACAAATATTTATTGCTGACATGGCCATATAATGGAATGAATAAATGGGAACTTCAGACTCCCACGGAAGCCCTGGTGGCACTGTTGGGTATGTGTTGGACTGCTAGCCACAAGGTCAATAGTTCGAACCCACCAGCTGCTCCATGGGTAAAATTGAGGCTCTGCTCCCATTCAGATTTCCTGCCTCTGAAAACCTATCCAGGGTGACAATGAGTCGGATTGACTCAAAGGCAGTGGGTGTTGTTTTTGTTTTCTAGCGGTGGGGCTTTCATTCCACAATCCCTCTTTTCAAACACAGCTGCAGCTTTTTAGAACCTCTCTCAAAGGAGAAAAACAGGTAGAAAAACTTCTAAGTGCCCTCTTACTTTCTTTCTGAATTTATCTATAAAATGTTAGTGGCCCCCTCCTGATGGCCTGGCACTTAGACACCCCTGCCCCCCCTCCCCCCCATTATTCCCTAGCTCCTTTACCACTTCCTGGCCACCCACAACCAAATAAGTCCATAAAAGTTCCTCCAATTACATGATTCAAGATGTCAGTTAGTATCGGTGTGTGTGTGAAAGACATAGGCAGAGATAGGGAGATTTAGGAATTTATGCCCAGCTCTACTTAGGCCTTGATGATGTAAGGGAAACAAAAATCAAGGACTATTATATTTTACAATCGGGGAGGTATCTAAAATTGTGTCATTCCCTAATGCCCTCATTCACGATGGAATTGTGAAGTGGATTATGACAATAAAAGCATTACTGGGAGAATATCCAACACCATCTGGCAAGCATAGAACCTGAATTTCACAAAGTAATCGCTCAGTTTCTGAGTGCAATGAGCCAGGACTTGATGTCAATCAGTGGGGAAATAAACAAAAAAAGACAGCAAACATAAGGATTGGTGCAAACCCAAAGCAAGATAAAATTTCCCATTTTTGTAATCTGGTCATCCAGGTTGTTATAGGTGAATATCACAACCATACATTTACTTTGGTCCTTCTGATTTATCATCCAGGAACTTACATTAGGGAGCTTTAAAAAACTCATGGAAAAAATCCACTCCCTTTGGGCTCCATGTATCAAACCACCTGGAATTATTCTAATCTGTTCCATAGATTTTAACAATTTTTTAACTTAAAATTTTTTTTTAATTTAAGGGCAAATTTCAATCCATTTCATTAAGGTATAAATTACACACCGGAAAATTCACCAATTTTAAATGTGGAGCTCAATGATCAATAAGGCAATTTGGACAGACTGTTTCTTTAAACTTGATTTGCAATTTTCATGGAAAATAAAGTTTATGTGATGCTGAATGGCAATATGTTTCAAATCATGTGAGTATTTGCACGTATGCATACCTTTCATTTCTCCTTATTTTGGAACAAAATGCTATATTTTCCAACAAAGCTAAAGGTATTCTGTCTCATATAGCAATGATCCTTTTGAAATGAGCATATTTAAATAGCATATCTAAAATTACTAATAATAGTCATTATTATATAGCTTCCACTTTTCTCTTGTTTGATATCTACCTGCTCCATCTAATTTCACTTTGACTTTGGCTTAGGGACTGGCCATGTCCAATGCCCTTCTATATTTCAGTATCTGCTACTGTTCAGTGGACTTTCCAAAACCCTCTACTGAATCTTGAAAATGATCATCATGACATGTTCCTTTTACTCTCTATCCATGGTTCCTGAGCCCATTTCTGAAACGGTTTCTTCAGTAGTCACCCTCGTTTTCCTATACCTAAATCAGGGCTATTAAGTTCCCTATACCTAGGCAGTGTACAATTTCTAATATCTGCATCATAACGCTAATAAGAGACATTAATGGTGGCACTTAATGATGTTCCCAAATGGCTTCAATCATTGCATTAGTCAAAAAACATCTCAATAACATCCCATCACTGTTGTGCCCTGGTGAGTGAGTCGTGTTGAACAAAAAGTGTCATGGTAGCAGGGGTTGGGAGATGGGGGCAATGAAGCATGTGAGGTTAGACTTCCAATATAAAATGACTCCCACGCTAAAGGATGGTTATATTCCTCTCGACATCAGGGCTCAGAGGAGCCTGAATCACATCATGGTAACTCGTTGCATTGCAGTGCACTGGGTCAGCAGTTGGAAACCTCCAGTCCCTCCTCCGGAGAAAGATGTGGCTTTGTGCTCCCCTAAAGAGATCCAGTCTATTTCGACCCTGTCCTATCGGGTTACCGTGAGTTGGGACCCACATGATGGTAGGGAGTTCAGTGTTTTCATGGCTCAGCCATTTAATAATCCTGATGGTGATCCACAGCGTTTGGTCAACACATAGCCCCCTGCAGTCAAGCGAGAGATCTCCCACATGTGCCAGCCAAGAACTTACATGTAAAAAGGTCAGTTAGGATTTACAAAGGATACTGGAAAAGAGCGGCGCTTTCACAGGAGCAACTGATCAGATTCAGCATTTAAGGGGGTTCCCATACAGTGTGACACTTTACGGAACCTGTTCGAAGTCATGCACTAAAATGAGAAGTCTCCTGGGTTCATTACAAATGTATTTGTGATTTGTGTTTGTAAATATATTTGTTAAATACTAAGTGTATATTTGTAAAATGTTTATTAAATACTACAAATGCTACTGTCTGAGCTATTAAGTTCATCAAGACAAGAATTTTTGAAGAGAGCAATACTGTACCCAGGAGAACAAGTTACATTTTCCCATGGCAATCACAATCCCTACAGTGAAGCTGGACTTGGTGCATGATCTTCAGCAACATATAGGAGTAGGGGAGACCAATCAATGAGAGCTTTAAGGTCACTTACAAAACTGAGTTAATGGAGCCCAGACAGCAGAATCCCGAGTGTGTTTTCCATTTTCCCTGCCATTTAAAGTGCATCCAAATTGCTCAACTTGGCACCTGTATTAGTTTCCTAGGGCTGCGGTAACCAATTACCTCAAACTGGGTAGCTTACAAAAACAGAAATTCACTCTCAGCAGTAGTCAAGAAGTGACATCTTGCATTTGGAACAATCAGCAAAACACCTCTGTAGAGTGTTAAAAAGCAGATGTCACACTGAAGGCTAGGGTCACCTTACCTAAGTCGCAGTATTTTTCATTGCTTCATATCCATGCAGAAGTTGGACAAGGAATCAGAAGGACTGAAGAAGAGTTGATGACTTGGAATTACGGTCCTGGCGAGGAATGTCAAGTAGACCATGGACTTCGGGAAGAATGAACAAACTATCTTGGGATAAATACAGCCAGATTGAATGCTTGTTAGAAGTAAGGATGTCATTGGACGTCTCCTCAGGAGGGAGCAGGCCCCAGAGAAGAACATCACACTTGGTAGCGTGTCAGCAAAGAGGGAGGAAGACCCTTCATCAAGATGGACGGATAGTGGCGTCAACAATGGGTTCCACCAGGGGAATGAGAGTGAAGCTAGTGTAGAACTGGGCAGTGTTTTCTTCTGTTGGAGGGCATTGCTATGAGTCAGAAAGGGCTCAAGAGCCCCTAACAGCTACAACAATATTCTCTCCTGGTTCTGGAGGCAACACGTTCAAATTCAAGATATCAGCGATACTAATTTCTTCCCGGGGGTGTTCTGAGGGAGAGCGTGTCCATACCTCTCGCCTACATTCGCAGCCCTTGGCATTCCTTGGCTTATAGAAAGGCCCCTCCCTTACAAGGGGCCTGTTTTTCCCTTACAAAAACACCAGTCATATTTAATTAGTGCCTACCCTGTTTCCCCGAAAGTAAGACATCTCCCCAAAATAAGACCTACTTACAGTTTTGCCTCTGGCTGAAATATAAGGCATCCCCCCGAAAATAAGACCTCCCCAAAAATAAGGCTCATCGAAGCTACCGTAACTATGGACTCTGGACTGTAGCGGCAGGCACCGCTGCGCAGCTCACTGTTGGCCGCAGCGCAGCCGGAGCAGTGAGGAAGTGCGAGGTCTCTTTTAGTATAAAACAATAAATGTGTACCATATTCTTCTTCATGGAAAAATAAGATATCCCCTGAAAATAAGACCTAGCGCATCTTTGGGAGCAAAAATTAATATAAGACACTGTCTTATTTTGGGGGAAACAGGGTAGCTTTCTCCCAAATGAACTCATGTTAACAAATCACATATTTGAAGCTATTGTTTCCAAATAAGGTCCCATTCACAGGTACTAGGGTTTAGAAATTGAACAAGAGCATTTCTTTCGAGAAGACACAAATAAGCCTTAAGATGTGCTATACAACCTCTGCATTCAGAAAAGATCGAGACCAGGACTCTTTTAACCATGAAGCACACAAGCTAAGACATCTCAGAGGACTACGACATTGCACACATCTCCACTTCATAGCTCTCTCGGCTTTGTTGCCCCTACATCCATCAGTCTGTGCGTCTCCCACTCTCTTTTAAGAGTGAGTAAACAGACATGGAAGATGAGGTATAAATTACCTGAATGTTTCTTGTGGGATTGATTATCTCTACACTATTCTACTATCCTGAAAAATTAACTGTTGCTACTTCATCGACTGTGATAGATCTATTTTCTATTTTAAAATTTCTTCTAAGTTACAGATACAGTTTTATTTACAGGCATCTCATTAATGTATCAAATTTTAATTGTAGTTTTTGTAATAAGGTTTTTAAATTGGCTTTTCTATTTTAAAAACAAGCTCTCAAAAAGATAAAATCTTATTAATACAAATGTTTTACATATGTAGTTGTGAAGCAGTATGGTTTAGTCTGGCTAATGTTTAATTATGTGTATGAAAGGAGGAAAATAATGATATGAAAGTATGATGGCTTGCATTTTTACAATAATGTGTAGTCACATACATGTTACATGATTGAAAAAATATTAAGTTCTCAAACTTATCCAAGTAAAAGTAAAACAATTTTCACAATTTCATCAATAAGTTTATATAATAAGTTTACATTTTTAATTTTATCAACATATACGTCATATATCACACAATTTAATCATCCAATCATCCAGGAAGATTTGTGCGACCATCACTACAACCAAGTCAGAACATTTTCTTCTCATACTCATTGTTGTTATCTCCCCGTTCCCCCACTCTCCACTGCCATGCCCCAAACTAGTTACTGTCTCTGGATTTCACATACAGAAAATCATGTGAAATGCACACAGGAAGCAAACAAACAAACAAACAAAACCAACAACAATGACTAGACAAAACTCGGAGAAACCTAAATCAAAGAGAAAGCAGAAAATATTAAAAACTGAAACAACTTTAAAAGGGGTCAAAAGGGAGATCAAATGATAAGAGAGTATTACATTTTAATTTAACTACCTCTCTGCCACAAGCAACTTTATAATGCTCTCTGTCTGATAGCAAGACTATTCACATCCCTAAACTATGTTCAGAAGAACTATGTTGTCTGGAAACGTAATCCATGTGAGGGCCCTGCAAATGTGTTTTGTACTCCACTGTCCTTCCTAGCCCTCTTTAAACCAGGTGTTTACCATTGGGGCTCTGATCACATTCTCTCCTAATGATTTGAGTTTTGTGGCTTGTAATCCTTGGATCACACAGATTGGTGTGCTTCTTCCATGAGATTTAGTTGATGCCCCATTTAGATTTCTTCTGATAGCCTGGCCTCCTCTAGTCTTTCACCATATCATCAGTGATCTCTTCAGGAGGGTGAGCATCAAGCAGTCCCATTTCATTAGCACTGATTGTCTTTAGATTGGGGCTAGAAATAAGTGCAAATCCAAAATCCATTCATATAGCTATAGTTTACATATGTCTCTGGTTCACTTTAGAGACATCATTTTCATTTTATGTTAGAGAACATTATAAATCATCCCACTGGAAAAAAAAATATAATTCTATTGATAGTGTCATGAACTTAGCCAATGGTATAGAATTTAAAACACTCTGGAGAAAAGAAAATTATGAAAATATAGGGTGGCTTCAGACTGCAAGTCATGAATTGTGGACTTCTACGGATTAAACTTTCAAGTGACTGGGCAGTAGTTACACACACGATGGGGCTTGGTGATAGACAGCAAAGGTTTCAATAACACTCATTCACAAAGGCAGAACCAAGATTCGATGTGGGGTCACTGCTATTCAAAGGTTATAGAATTGGCCATCTTTGGACTTTGGTTCATATTCTTTGCTTTGAGGGTGCCCCGTGAATAGTGGCCTGGGATAACATGCATTTACTTTTTAAATATCCTCCTTGCATTTTTGTAAATTTACATGTTTTTATGTGTACGTCTTTCTTAAATAGTTTCCTACTTTGCAAGTCACATGTGTGACTTAAATATCCTCCAGTTTGCCATTGGTTAACATTTCTTTAGACTTTCATTGGTTCATATTTCTGACAGACTCTTTGGAAATGTAGAAAGTACCTGTCTAGTAACGTTTTTTGCTTTTTCAATCTTTGTAGTTTTGAGAATCCCCATGGAAGAAATTACATAGTCCAATAAATACGCCTTAGTTGTGGCTTCTCACCTCTGGCTCTAGACATTTCTTTTTGACTACCTGAGGTTGTCTCGCGGGAGTGTCCTACTCCCTGAACACCTGGCTGGGCTCTGAGTTTACTTTCACGTACCACGAGTATCTCTTCTCCCACGGAAGGCCACCCTGTTTGTCCATTACACACCACCCAGAGTTGTGGCTCCCATCCACCCTTTAGAACTCTAATAAGAGAGAAATATCCCATCTCCCTAGCTCATGTATTCTTCAATGCACCGTGGTAGGATTAATGGCACCCATAAAGTGTATTTAGTTAGGCCTTTACAATATTTGACATTTCCCCTGAACTTGGCTCATCCATCCCACAATCATCTTCTAGTTAGTTGTCGAGGATTTCACTCTGGCTCACAGTGACCCCACAGGTTCGAATATCACTGCTTCATAAGGCTCTTAAGACTGTGGCCTTTCCAGAGCACATTGCCAGGCCTGAAATTCCAACAGCTCAATTCAGATTTCACTATGAAAATTCCCTCTTCATAGTCTTCTTTCTAGTAAAGATTGAAAGATTGGTTTGACTCGATCTTACATTTCATTGCATGCAAATACTTGGAGTAAAACCATACATCTTTACCCCACAATACATACATTAACAGACAATAGGCTCCAGTCTGAAGTGGGGCTTCAATTCAGATTTAGATTTAGGATGTCTTCAAGCAAATTAAACTCATGTTCACATAGAAAAAAATTTTAAAGCAATAGCTTTGCAGGAACAACATTACTAAAAGCACACGCAATATGCTTTATGAAACATAACTTACAATATTTCTGTCTGAACATCTAATTATCATAAAGCAGAACATATAATTATCTTAGCAAACAATTTGAAATTATTTTTCTAGTGATCAAGCTCCCTTGAATCCATCTCATATGTGGTGGAAGGGGATTGCAGAAGTGGCTCCTCCACTGATGAATGTCACCACCTAGTCGTTGAAGTCACAGAAAATACACGCCTGAAGCTTGGGGGTTCACTTCAGTTCGCTTTCAGCCATTTGAGCTTTTATAAATAACGTTACTCATTCTGAGAGGATCCTGATATAAATAATTTTGATACAATTCCTTAAAAGGGAGAACAACAGTTTTGTACACACTGCCTAAACGTTCAAGTTTCCCTCTTGAGTCTACGAAGCTCCTTTCTATGCATTTCCTCTGGGCCGAGTGGGGAAGATCTGAACATTGCCAGTTGCTACACGCCTTGACCTTTCTGCTTCTGGGAGCAACATCTAAGGATATGAAACGGGAAATGCCCAGTTCTAGCTACAGTGTTAGCAGCTGTGATTATCCACTGGCTTTCTGCAACTCCCTCACTGAAAATTCCATCACCAGCTTGTCCCTTCAGATGAACATGACTGTAATGCAGTCTCACGGTACCATGATGCTGTTGTTAGGTCTCCCTAAGCACAGCAGACTGAAGCATTGCCCAGTCCCGCTCTATTCTCACAATTCATGATACGTTCTCATGAGTCTAAGTCTGCTTAAATCTATTTCATCCATACGTGGTGCACCAGTAAAAATGCCCCAGAATTTCAGACCACATATTTTGATAGGAACCCTTAGCTTTCCAAAAGACTATATACATTACAGGATTTACATCACCCTAAGGATATCTGATCCCTTCCACTTCTAAGTCTCAAATAAGATGAATACTGATACTGGAAATTCAGCTTAGTGAAACAGTGGGGAGTTCATCTGCTCCCAGTGTTCTCTTCATTTCCTATCTTTCCAGTCTAGTGTATTTACTTGAAAATAGATGCTAGGTACATGTTGGACAAACACACTAACTCAGAAGCATGTGTTTGTTCGCCTGACTTATGAGGGTTTGACTTCCCTCAGAAAGATCCACAAGCAGCAGGAGAAAATAAACACAGGCCCCCCCAGGACCCAGGGAGGGTTTTTTACTGCTTGGCCAACTGTTTCTGGTGCTGGCGTCTAGCACAAGTGCAACATTACTGTTTTGTTTTTCATTTTCTCTGGATATCCTCATTCCTTGAGAAAATGTAATAAAACCTTTGTTTTCCTGAGAGCAGTCCCATCCTTCATGTTTGACAACATCTAGGGGTTGGCCAGACATGCCAGAGGAAAACTTGCAGCCGAATAGGTTTCTCAACTCATGCATCCCAGTAACGCACGGTGGCCACTAAAGCAGCTATCTCCCCGTATGAATTAGACCCAACAATTTCCTGATCACAGCATGCCTACTGAAGCAAAGCAGCCAGCACAGAACAAAAACCTCAGTGCCATAAAACTACAGAAACACGTTCTGTGTAAATAATGCCTTTCGGCTGTCCACAGATACTCTGCTGGTCACCTCTCACTCCTCGCTCCTGGAGTAAATAATGTCGTCATACTAATTCTAGTATTTCACAATGCTGTAAGGAAAATGGGAATATCGTATCTGAATATCAAGAGCCAACCCAAAAGAACTCTCACTGGAATAATTCATTATTCTTTTTTTGAATTAGCAAAATTTGAAAGCCACACCCCTAAAATGACTACATATAAGCCTGTCAGGAAAGCCCTCTTCAGAATGATCACCATCAATTGCTTCTTCCCTCCTAATTTGAGCGACCATTTAAGAACTATCATGAAAGCTTGAAGCAGAAACAGTTTATTCAGATAGAAGAAAGGAAGAAAGAGAAAAGAAACAAGAAAGGAAATAGGAACACGGATGAAATGTAAATGCTTTCCTGTAATTGATTGAGATTTGGGATCTCTGGTTTCGAACTTTTGCTGTTGTTACTTGTTTGTTTTAAAGGTAAGGAGCCACGGTAGCCTAATGGGCAATATGTTGGACTGCTAATGCCAAGGTCAGCCATTCAAAACCACCAGCCTCTCTGCAGGAGCAAAATGAGGCATTCTGCTCTCACAGAGAATTAAAGTCTTGAGAACCCAAAGGGCTCTCCTCTGTTGTGCATGGATGCCATGAGTCAGAATGTACTAGATGGCAGTGCGTTTCGTTTCTTCTTTTTTTCACTCACTGGGGGTCTCAAGTATCTGTGTCTTGCCACTTTCTAAACTACTGAGAGTCGTAAGCTGGTTGCTTTCCGCAGCAACACCACACAGACATACCAGATCCAGGATGGAGATTAGAGTTTACCTTCTGGACATCACCCCCCAGCGAGGGGTCTGGGCCTCGCTTTCCTCCTCCTGTGCTTTCAGATGCCCGAGAGGGCTGTCAAGGCATAAATGGGGTGGGGATTGTGGAAGGACTCACAGTACAGATGAGCAACACTATAGCTTTCCAGTCACCAGAACCATTCCAGAGAGCACTGAGGGAAAAATATAGTCACTGGACTTGAATTGGAAAACAGTCAATCTACTTATTCCCTGGGCACAATAAATGGACAGTATTTGGAGAATGGAGTACAACATAAGGAAATCATCAGAAATTCAGGCAAAGAATTATGTACCAGGATGTTCACAGAGCATTTTTTTTAATGGCAGAACAAGAGGGAAATAACTGGCCACAAACCAAATAGCCCAAAATCGTAGATGATTTTTTTTAAATTGACCATTTAACCAACATTAGATATTAGGTCTTCAGAAAATATTTAATTAGATGGAAAATAAAATACTGTAAATTTTTAAAACATACAGTTATATATACAGTATGTTTAATTCAATGTCAAAAATGTTGCATTCAGAATGGGCAGAGACTGGTGAAAAGTACGCAAGACCATACAAAATGTTTTCCCATCATATTTGAAGCAGTGAGGCGAGCCCAGAGGAAGACGAAAAAAGAGCAGTTTTCTAACAGACACTTGAGGGTTTTTTTCTCCAGCCAGGAAAGTGGTTTTCAAGTGGTGTGTGTGTGTGTGTGTGTGTGTGTGTGTGTGTGTGTTGGGGTATCCAAGATAAGCCAGAATTTTTTTCCAAAGCTAGGTATTTATATATATTTTTTGAGAACAACCTTATCATCTTCAAAGTACTCTCCATTACACTTAGTACATTTGTCAAATCTGTGACTCCATTCTTGGAAACATTTTTCAAACTCATCGGTTTGGATGACTGACAACACCTCCCTTGATTTTTTCTTCAGCTTTCTACGTTGTCAAATTGCTACCCTTTCATGTCCCTCCACATTTGCGGAAACAAAAAGAAGCCACGCAGAGTGAGGTCAGGTGAGTAAGGAGCATGGGGCAAGAGAAGCCTGCTGTTTTTTTGCCCCAAAAATGGCACACTGAGATAGCTGTGTGAGCAGGTGCATTGTCGTGGTGGCAAAACCAGTCCCCTGTCTGCCACAAATTGGGCTTCTATTGCACACTGTTATGCAATCTTTGCAGAACTTCTAAATAGTAAGCTTGATTAACAGTCTGACCTGGTAGAATAAACTCCAAATGCACTAGCCCCCATACATCAAAAAAACAAATGAGCATTGGGGTTTTTTAAGGTACCCCCTTATGTAAGGAAAAAATATATATATTGCAACTCAAACTAAGTGAGGAGAATTCCTGATAAGCTTCCTAAAGGAAAAAAAAATAGTGTCTGTGCACCAATATCTCTATAACATACCTGGCCCATAAGCTGTTGATAGGGGCCACTGTGTCGGCTTCTGAGTCAAAGTGATCCATATGACAGAATAAAGCTGTCCCATGAGACTGTCTACGGAGCTCCAGGAGGGGCACGTCATTTCATTGTGTATTTCACAACGGGGACTCCACTAATGTCATTACAGATTGTTTCAATTTTCTTAATGTTTTCTTTTTTTTATGTTTATTTTTTTTAAACATTTTATTAGGGGCTCATACATGTTATCCCAATCCATACACACATCAATTGTGTAAAGCACATTTGTACATCGTTTCTCAAAACATTTTCTCTCCATTTAAACCACCGACATTAGGTCCTCATTTTTCCCCTCCCTCCCCGCTCCCCCCTCCCGCATGAGCCCTTGATAGTTTATAAATGGGTATTTTGTCATATCTTGCCCTGTCCGACGTCTCCCTTCATCCACTTTTTAATGTTTTCATGAGCAATATCCCCCCCTTCGATGGCTAATATTAAAAAGTTAACAAGCCCGTGAGAGAGAAAAGGTATGCCTCAATCTCTGCTGGAACTTCTGTTTGTTATCTATCAAAAGAAGGAGGAGAAAAAGGAATAAAGTGGGAGAAATGACCATAACCTGGGACAAAGGAAAGGCAACACCGTAGATGTGCTTTGAGAAGAGGAATCCATTCTCTCTGTATCAAATACACTGAGCACTGAGGCCTGGCGGTCTATAACCAATGATATTACAAACTAAGTGATACTACACACTCAAGTGTTGTAAACTAAGGGAATCATAAGATATTTTGAAAGGGAGGCAAGAATAGAGACAGCCACATATATAATTGACAGGTTTAAATGGAAGGTAGGAAGAGGGGACAATCTCCAATTATGCCACGATATGACACTTGGGTACTAAGAGAATAATTTTGACAAGAAATGAACAAATCAAAAGAAGTGGAATGAGGTAACGCTTGATTCAGTTATGGATCAGAATGCAAATGAACTTTCAATCCATTGATCGGGTGAGGACTTGAGATGCTTCCCTCCCTTGGGAGGGATGGACTGGCACATCTGTGAGTCTGGCAGGACCCAGACTGGTAAGGGAACCTTAGAGGCATTCAAAGGCGGTTGCAAAGGAGCCTTCAGCTCTAAGGACGCCAGTGTATCTTCTGCTCATTCATATTCAGAATCGTGTGTCACTTCTTCACGAAAAGGCTAACGTTGAGTGTTTAGTGTAGCTATTTCCCACTAACTTCCCTCCCTTATCCCATTATCCACCACGTATGGAAAGAACAGGACCGAATAAAGCAGTTTCTCTCTTGAGATCCCCTCATTGAAAGAAAAAAAGTCAACGAACTTTAGAGCCTCACCTTCTACATTTCTGAATTCTAAAAAGCTCATCATTCTATAAGTTTAGTGTGTAAATGCCTAGGTTTCTATTATGGAGAATATTTTCCTTCTGCAGAGAAAATTACTCCTGCGCAATGTTGGAAAAATGAGGTGTCGCTGTATTTACTTAGCAATATTAAATCATAGATTATACAGAGACAGAGAAGTGATTTAGAGATAATTTTGGCTTCCTCTTCAGAAAGGGGATCAGAAGGATTTTAAAAAATAACCATCAGATACAGCAATGACAAACACTCTGAAAATAGTGAGTGTTGCAAGCCATTTATTATGTCTATTACATCTTAGGAAAGATAACCATTCAATATTGCAATCTTAAATATAAACTTATGGAGTGCTAAATCCTCTTCCAAAATAAACTTCAAAATCCTCCAAAATGATTGTCTGTAATAAACAAGGCAAAGTAGTTTACTTGTGGTACAAAGTGAGACTTTGAAGTTTTCTGTGAAAGGGTGTATTTCAAAGTAGCTCCCCAAAAGAATGTTATTTATAAAAATGAAAAAGAAAATTTAAATCCTTTAAAAAATGTTTTTAATCTCCCTGAGAAATGTTTTAATCCCTGCTTTGACATGTTTCATGTCACTCCATTAAAACTTAACAACAAGAAAAGGTCATTTAAAATTTATACCCAACAGTTTTACAAGCCCCGTTAATGTCCTTCTCGCAACTATATTACCATGTTGACTGTAAGAAGGCCATGATTGTATACATGTAGAGGGGAGAAATGCCAAAAACATGATACAATATAATGTTTCCTACAGGTAAGACCTTTTACTTAATGTTTATTGAAAGAGTTTTCAAAACATTTAGTAAATTATAGGCCTTTTCTTTTATAACATTCCTGAAAATATATAAAAATGGAAGCAAAACAAATTCAATTTACCAAAATATATTTTAACTCAAAGTCAGGGTTGACTATATTTTCCCCGTAGAACTGTGTCCTATGTAGTTAGGATTGTTGATGATGCAGTATCATCTCTGATTTTATTCAGTTGCTGACACTCATGGACAGGAAGTGACAACTACATTAGAGGTAGCCTGAATCCAGTGATGGTAAAATAAAGTGGAGCAGAGTGGGGAGGGATAGGAGGGATGTATGAGGGGCTACTAAAAACAATGGAATTTTTTCAGAGCTATTTATTTAATTTTTTTTTCTTTACAAAATAACCTTATCACCTTCAAAGTACTCTCCATTACACTTAATACATTTGTCAAATCTGCAATTCCATTCTTGGAAACATTTTTCAAACTCATCAGAGAGAGGTCTGGTGAGTCGGGTTAGTGAAGCAAG
>NW_022103930.1:207603-236716 GCF_000313985.2 Echinops telfairi | reverse complement strand
CTTGCCTCCCCCCCACTAGCAAGATCCCAGTTCTACGTTACAAATATAGCTAGACCAGAGGATGTACACTGGTACAGATAGGAACTGGAAACACAGGGAATTCAGGACAGTTGATTCCTTCAGGACCAGTGGTGAGAGTGGTGATACCAGGAGGGTGGTGGGAAGGTGGGGTAGAAAGGTGGAACCAATTACAAAGATCCACATATAACCTCCTACCTGGGGGATGGACAACAGAAAAGTGGGTGAAGAGAGACTTCAGACAGTGTATGATATGATAAAACAATAATTTATAAATTATCAAGGGTTCATAGGATGGGGAGGGTGGAGGGGGGAAAACGAGGAGCTGATATCAAGGGCTCAAGTAGAAAGCAAATGTTTTGAGAATGATTATGGCAAAAAATTTACAAATGTGCTTGACACAATGGATGGATGGATGGATTGTGATAAGAGTTGTATGAGCCCCCAATAAAATGATTTAATAAAAATAAGTAAATGTGGTTGGAACAGGTGGCAGCCCCCCACCACTAATCACGGGTCCAATAGGCACAATTGTATGGTTGAGATATATAAATATTATATTAAAGTCACAGAGAGCATGAGAGATAAACGAGAGATTGAAATAATGGAGTCAGACACATTTCATGGTAGTATGCTCACCTCAGCCCCACTTGGTCCACGTGGAGAGAAGGGGAAGGGAAGGAGGACGAAGGGAAAGGGAACAGGGGAGTGAGGACTGGGGAGGAGAGGAAGAACCAAGGAGAGGTCAAGGGAGGAGAGAGATCTTTATTGTTAACCCAGGCCTATATATCTTTGGTGGGGAGTACACGCCCACTAATTACAGGTAAAGACACACTTCACAGGAAGGGGTTGTACTATAGGTAACACAGCAATGAAAGGGGGACAATCTAGGGACATATACGCAATAGGAAGAGGAGGGATTGGGGGTACACATGTGATAAGATGGGCGGATCCTAGATTTAGGATGGCATTTTAACTTTGGATGTAACTGAGCTAGTTCGATCTGTTCTCCATAGAAACCATTATCAGTAGGGTGTAAACCCCACCTACAGGAACCAAGCTAATGGTCGCAATCCTCTTGGGAGAAGTAGCCTATTGTCCTTACAGCAAGGAGCAGGACCTACCTGTCTAGCAATTGAATGCTTTCAGGGAGGATGTCTCTAATCATCTGACCTCCCCTCCATATGCTGGCAAAAAGCCCCTAATGTTTGGCATGTCTTTGGGGGAGACAAAGCTGGGGAAAAGTACCTTTATAATCCCACAAATAAATAAGACAAAGTATTGGTATTCCTACTTAAAAGGGGTATTGTAGCTGCCCTTCTACCAAGACACACTATTTCATTCTTCTGGTAGCCTACATGTATTCAATATTCCTGGTCAACACCATAATTCAAATCCATCCATTCTTTTTAAGTCTTCCTTCCCCAACGTCTAGGTTCTGTATGCATACAAGTGGAATGAGAATCCCAAGGATTAGGCTTGCAAAGAAAGTAAAATAAATGCTAGATATTTCTCAAGCTAAAATAAATGAAGAAAACTCTAAGCCTCCAATTTCAATATTGTAAGCTTCTATAGTTAAAAATTTTAATAGTGCAAAATGCATCAAACATGGAATTTATACACAGATTCACTGTATTAAAAATAATTGGTCCAACCATTTCAGAAGATAATATAGGATTAAGAAATGGCGATAGTGTGTGTGTGTGTGTGTGTGTGTGTGTGTGTGTGTAAAAGCTAAATATTCAGGGACATTAATATTACTTTAATATTTAACAATTCTTGTCATTACTGCTTGTCAGTGTCAAAGAGTCTATAAAGCTATTTTGGCGTAGGCACAGACTTATGCCGTATCTAATAAATTATCATTTGTTATTTTATGTTTTAAATTCTTTTAGAAACACAGACTTCTAAAGTGCTCATGCCTTTGAATCAATACTTTCTGCTATATCTCATCATTTTTAAAAAGTAAATGGCTCTATGAAATTAAAACAATGCTTTCTATCACATTCTAAAATCATATAACTAAGTCAATCAATGTTTTATACACTCAAATGATACACAGGGGGTCATGAATTTATAAATCATTTGGATGAAAATGTGAAATTGAACATTCTTGATGTCTGTTCAGTATAATCATCCATATGGACCATAACTGGCACCTAAACAAATTTCTCTGCGAATGTTTGTATATGAGATGGTTTGGAAATGGGCCAACAAT
This sequence comes from Echinops telfairi, assembly GCF_000313985.2. Lineage (NCBI taxonomy): Eukaryota > Metazoa > Chordata > Mammalia > Afrosoricida > Tenrecidae > Echinops > Echinops telfairi. Next base: position 234,480 of record NW_022103930.1, on the reverse strand, counting down.
TTAAGGTCCACCTGTGTCAAATCAGACCCTGAGAACTAGAGGAAAGAATTATAAGATGCAGATAAAATATTTATTTACTTCTTGGAATTCTGTTCTATGTCTAAATATCTGACACAAAAATTCCTAGAATGTTGTTATTTAGAATTTTTGAATGAAATATGCAAGTTAGACAAAACAAAAGGTTAAAAACCATTATAAATCTCCACATCAGATAATGATTCTTGATTTGCTGGTAGAGTAGCCTGGAATGCAAGAGTTAGCTAAAACAAACAAACAAACAAACAAACAAAACCTCATTGCCCTCAAGTCATTACTGACTCATAGCGACACCCTGTGGGTTTCCGAGGTAGAAACTGCTTATGGAAGTAGTTTATGGGCTCCAGTCTTTCTCCTGGAGCAGCTGGTGCTTTCGAACTGGCAACCATGTGGTGATTCATCAGTTAGACCAGTCAGGTGTCTTTCCCTGTCTGGTCATTCCCCACTCAGTGTCACAGCGCTAATTCATAAGGGGTACTGGGCATCGTTTATTCTGGTTACTTTGAGCTGAATGGGGGCATTGGCCCTGCCTAGAACTGCAACTCTGTCCTGACTTCCCCTAGGGAAGGTGTGTGCTGACTAGAGTCTAGAGTCTCGCACTGGAAGGGGCTAATCAGCTGGTTGATCTGGGAGGGTCATCAGAGTCTTGACCACCTGCCTGCTGACTTGGTACTGACGACCCTATCTAAGAAGCCTAGAGTGCATGGTGTGTGAAACAGAACTGGGAAGAAAGTGCCCGTGGACAAATTCCCTATGCTCATGCATTAAGGAGTCTGGAAAGCTGATCCGTGTATGTATGTAGGTTGAAGATGTCTACCAGTCACAGTCTCCTGAGTCAAAGTTATTCCCCACAAGCCGCCACCCCACACTCCCACCCTCACCCATAAAAATGCCAATTTTAAGGTGCTACTTGCAAGCACATGATTGCTACTACATATGCTTGAAGGTTAACTGCTTGAAGGCTACTTTCCTGAAGGTTGTCAGCTATCAAAAGCAATCAGACCCTATTGTCTGCCCACCCAATGTATGGCCCACTCCCTTCAGATAAGGATCATAGATTGTTACCCTGGAGAAGTGCTCAGTGGAACTTAAGGTCAAGCCAGATCAGAGACAACCAAGGTTAGACTGCCATCTTGACTCTAGAATCAGCCCATCTCCTATGTATATACCTTCCTGTCACATGTATGCCTCTAGTACGTCCCCTGCCTATTGCAGGTATACCCCTAGCTTGTCCTCATGTTAAGTGTAGCCCTCTAATACAGTGGTTCTCAACCTTCCTAATGCTGTGACCCTTTCACATAGTTCCTCATGTTGTGGTGACCAGCAGCCATAAAATTATTTTCAATGCTACTTCATAACTGTAATTTTGCTAATGTTATTAATCATGTAAATATCTGATATGCAGGATGTATTTTTATAGCTACAAATTGAACATAATTAAAGCATAGTGATTAATCACAAAAACAATAAGTAATTATATATTGTGAAATATTTATTTCTAATTACAAATAAATGAAATGCTGTCTTGAAGCTTGGTGTTGCATGGGTAACAGTCTTCATGCTGGGTACTCGTATGTGGGCATCTCTGCATGTGGGCAAACCCACCTGGAGACAGAAAGAGAGGTGGTATCTAGGTTCCTAAGACCAATGGAAATATGTGTTTTCCAATGGTCTTAAGCAACCCCTGTGAAAGGGTCATTCGACCCCCAAAGGGGTCAGGACCCACAGGTTGAGAATCACTGCTCTAATACAACCCCTTCCTGTTACGTATATGTTTACCGTGGCTTGCGTGCCCAAGATTATATAAGCTTGTGAGAGAATATATTACTGCCTCATTCTGGTTGTGGTCCTCATGGAAGAGGTGAGCCCTTGCATGTTTTGTCTTGTCTGATGTTTCCTTAATTTACCCTTCAATTACACAACCACCACCACCCCCTTGAACCTATTCAGTTGTGGGGAGGCTTGTCCTCCACAGCATGGGATCTAACAGCATCCAACTAGGACAAGAACTCCTGCAAGTACAACTAAAGAAGTCAGTAAGGACCCACAAGGTCTTTCTATCTTTCAAACCATTGTTCTAGCCAACCAGGGGGTTATCTCCACCTGAGTTTTCAACCAGCTTGTGTGGAGAGGGTTCTATGGGGTCAAGAGGGTCTGCACAAGAAGGACAAGGATTTCCAGTTCTCAGTAGGCAGCACCACACTCGAGAGGACCCCGAGGCCATAGGGCCTGTGCTACCTGAGCCCAGTTTAGTGGGCCAGCTGTTCTTCAAAGCAATAACTACAGATAGAAAAGAAAGGCTGGATCTCGGAGGTAGGCAAAGACCTGGTAGCTGCCATTAAAGCAAAAGAAGTTGTCTTTCTGGTTCCTCCAGGTCTTTCAGAGAAGGGGAAATAGTTGGGGGGTGGGGGTGGGGGGGTTAGGTGCTGCTTGAAATTTGTCAACTCATATTTTGGATACAAGAGAGGGATTTCACCCTTGGATGTACCTAAGCTATATATCCCAAGACACTCTCCTGGAGGTGGCTCAGGCTCCAGACAACTGCACCAGGCTAGATTCATCTCAAGGGAAATTTTGGTAGCCTGCTGGTGTGGGTTCAACCACTCTTGGTAACTGGCTGCCCCACCGGCTGGAAGTTGGTAGGAGGATCGCCTTATCCCATACAAGTCTGTCTGGCATCTACTCTGAAACCAGGCAGGCACAAGCCCCAATATCCACTTCTCTAATGGGATAGAGAAGTCCATGGGGGCATAAAGGAGGAAGAGAGAGAAAAAAAGGGAGCTCTCCCCATTACCTGAGGGACCCTACTGTCAGTTTAGTCTATCCCAGATGAGCCCCCAAGATGTCAGGGTACGATGGCCCCTTTCCAGGCAAATCCAAGCACTGCAGACTTCTCAAAAGGAGCAGTGGCATGGTAATAACAGACCAAGCAAACAAATAGCAGAAGGCAGCACAGCAGGCTTACTGGGAAGTAAAGTCAGGAGACACTGGGGACAGACTCCCAGCGGGTCAACACTACAGAAAGGGCGAAAGTAGTGAGAGATCGCCCAGAGCTAGCAGGCCCTGTCGATGTCCACAACACAGGTCATTGAGCTTAGGGAAGGCTGGGATTTTTCAAAACACTGCAGTTGTCCCTGGTTGGGTGGGACCCAACAATGTCCTCACTTAGCAAGGTCCTGGGTGGTCAGATTTATGGTCTTTGGCCTCCGCATTTCTAGTATGTGGTGATACACCAGTTAGACGGATCTCATGTCTTTCCCTGTCCTTGTTCCAAAGGCATGTTGGCATCACAGTGGTGAAGCCCTGGGCTTGTACTGAGGTCAGTAGTTGGAACGCAGCAGCCTCTCCATGGAAGAAAGATGTGGCAGTCTGCTTCGGTCAAGATTTGCTCTTGGAAACTTTATGAGCAGTTCTACCCCAGCTAATAGGGTCCTTGTGAGCTGTAATCAACTCCACAGCAACTGGTTTGGTCTTTTGAGTTGATTTCGATACAGGAATGCCTGTGGTACAGAGGATACGCACTTGACTTCTAACCAGAAGTTTGATCCTTCAAACGCACCAGCTACTCCAGGGGAGAAAGTGTAGCAGTATGCCTTTTTCAAGGCTACAGTCTTAGTACGGGACGATGCCGACCTTCTAGGTTGCTATAAGTCAGCAGAGACCTAATGGGGATATTTTTTAAATCCATTTTAGCAGTGAAGTTTACACTACTTCCCTCAACACCAGCAGCTTGCTAGCTCCTGAAATGATCAAATGCTGACCAATTCTTTTTGGTACAGTGACTGTCTGTTCCTCTCATCTGCTTTTGATGCTTCCTGCACACTCGATATTTTGCCCATAGAATACTTCAATATCACATGAGGCTTTTTTTCCTTTACTTCTTTCAGATTGAGAAATGCTGAACAGATTCCTTCCTTGTGCCTTTCTGACTCCAGGTCTTTGCACAGTCATTGTGATACTGTGCTTTGTCTTCTCCAGTTGTCTTTCCAAGTCTTCTTCAGCTCCTTCCCGTCATCATTTCTTCTGGCTGCTTTAGCGACTCCATGATCAAGAGCAAATGTCTGAGTTTCTTCTTCATCCATTTTGATTTGTTTTTCCTTTGCTGTGTTTTCCACCGACTTTATGCTCTTTTCATGCAGGATGTCCTTGATGTCATTCCACAACTCCTCTTCTTGTTTACTGCCCTCGTCTATTCCTGAAATGTTCTCCAAACTCCAGTGGGATATACTCAGGGTCATACTACGGCTCTCATGGACTTGTTTCTAAGATTCTTGAGCTCTAAAATAAACTTGAATATGAGCACTTGATTATCTGGTACATACGTGGTCCTTCCCTTTGCTCTGACTGATGATACTGAGCTTCTTCATAATTTTTTTAATAGATTTAATCAACTGAATTACTGTATAGTTTACCTGACGAGGTGGACTACAAGGAGTCCAAATGGCAGCATAATTGCCATTTTGTTGAAAAGGGCTTTTACTATGAATAACTTGTTTGTTTACCAAAATTTATTGTGCAATCTCCATCAGATTTTCTATCACTATTGTATTTTTCAACTACTGATCATTTTTTGTTTTGAACTTTCACATTCCAACTGATGTATTTTGGCTGAAAAACAAAAACCAGTTTTTTGGTCTTTGACATTATTAATTGGTGCATAAGTTTAAATAACGTTTCTTCCTTATAGTTATATAACTATTACACTATCACCAATATTCTGGAACTGGTCAAACATGCAATCAAAATGCATTGGGAAATTTTTTGAAGATGAATAAATGTAATATTATTCCTTTTCAATTTATCATTCCCAGCATACTACACCAAATGGTTATCCAATTCAAAACGGCCAAGTATCAGTCCATTCTGACTTACCAGCATCTAGAATGAGTCCTGGCAGTGCTGCTGGGTAGGTGTTGGATCAAAGAAAACGTCAGACTCACTAGCTGTTCTTTGAGAGAAAGACGAGGCTGTCTGTTACGGTGAAGATTTACAGACTTGTAGACCTAAATAGAGTCAGTACGAGTTGGAGTTTTGGCTCAAAGGCAGTGGGTTTCTTGTTTTTTTTAGAATGCATGACTTCAAATTTTCCTAGATTCGTATTTTATACATTCCATATTCTGATTATTAGTGGTTATTTGAAGCTTTTTCTTCATTTCGAGAGGTACCACATCAGCAAATGAAAGCCTTAGAAGCTTTTCTCCATTGATGTTATTTAGGTCCATTCTACAATGAGGAAGCCGCTCTTCCCTGGTCATATTTTGAAAACCTCCCAACCTGAGGGACCCCATCTGTGGGCACCACATCATACCCCATTCTACTCCTGGTCATAAACTTTTCACTAGGCAAGTTTCTCAGAAGTAGACCAGCAGGCCCTTCTTCCCAGTCTGTCTTACTTTGGAATGTCTTCTGAAACTTATCCACCATGGGTGATCCTGCTGGTATTTGAAATACTGATGGCCTGGCTTCCAGCAACATACACCCTACAACTGTAAGGCAAATGAACAGATGAGTGGTGGACAGGTGAATTACTTTTATAAAACGTATCAACTAATAATGAAGCAAAAATGCTGTTAATCACTCAAGTCGATTAAGACTCATAATGACCCTGTAGGACAAGGTCGACCTGTGTCTGTGTGTTTCTGAGACTGGAACTGTTTACAGAAGTAGAAAATCTCATGTTTATTCTAAATGCCTCAGGGTAAGCAGAGTGCTCCTTAGAGGCACGGATGGCGAGACTTCTGTTGTCAGGAGGGCCCAGTGGCCGGAGAAGGGCATCATGCAGAGTAGAGCGGAAGAGCAGTGGAAAAGAGGAAGGCGCTCAACAAGGCGGATTGACAGCTGGCTGCTTCAGAGGACTCAGGCACAGGAGCCACTCTGAGAGTGGTTCTGTTGTGTGCAGAGTTTCTAAATGTCAGCGCTGACTTGATGCTACCTTACAACAACTACATGCAGGAAATACGTTTTTGAATAGATATCCATACAAAATACGTAAATAAATGATAAATGTGGGTCCCTCTCAAATGTTTTCTCAATACAGCACCATAAAACGTTGGGGAAAAGATTACTGAAAACATGAGAAATCACTTACTTAAAATACATTTACATTAATTAGAAAAAACTTGGACTTTTCAACTGGACCATTTTTCTTATACTTTTCCTTGTGTCTATAGCTCCTTCAAAGAATACAGTAGTCAAGCCATCTTTAGCAAGTTATGGATCAGTCATAGACATTAGTTGCATCATTTGTGCTGTTTTTCATTTTTAAATTGACTAAGAAAGTGTTTTCATTTTTGAATCATAAATATAACCCTTTAACACCAATCAATAGCCAAAGTTTACTGAACCCCAGAGTCTTGGGTAGAAAACTGGAGACCAAATAGATTCAAAGGTAAATGGTGTTCTCTCATGATTGTTTAGTCCCAATATGATTATAAATACAGAGGTTATGTCTGGAAATTCTTTGTTTTAAGAGAATCTTTCAGATGATCTTCAATAAGCTGTATTATGTTGTCGTTACAATAAAACTTGAAAGAAGGATCCATATAATTCGTACATCTCCAAGAATATTCCTACAGACTGAAATATAAAAAATTATAGACTGGTGCATTTGCATTATTGAATATTTGTTCAAAGGATTTTGTGACTCTTAAATGCGAAGTGTGGTTGGTTTTGAGTTTATAGAATTACAAAGTTACTAAGATAGGTTCCTTTTTACTAAGATTCTTATTCATTTATCTTTCATATCCATTTAATTCAGACAAAATTAAAGCATTTAACTCTCAGAGTGGCCAAAAAATACTGCTGTAATGCATTGAACACAATGCTGTCATGAAATGAACATTTCTTAAGGATTTTGTTAGAAAATAATGTCTTTTTATCCCTAGGCCTGTGGCACGCTTTAAGAAAAAGATCAGGAGTGTGTGAAGGGTCATTATTTAATACCCCAGTTACACTTGTCTCCTGGAAGCTGGAACTCCCATTGTCTTGGTCAAAGAAATTGATTAACACAGTGTGTTATAGCAGGACTGCACCCTGCTTGCTACATGTGTAACTTTAAATTTCAAACATTTTCCACAGCCTTATGTGCCTCTGTGGGCGTGTGCACATGTACAACATACACTATACACATTTTTGAAATTTAAAATATGAGCTGAACATAAAATGTATGAAAAGTAAACCTTGCTATCACTAGAAAATAATTTTACTTTCATTAAATAAATATATGTGTTTGTGTTAAATACTTATCATTATTTTTTAAAACTTTGTTCTAATTATTTGTGAAAATCAAGGACTCACTACATCTAAAAATATTAAAAATCTGATATTGACTTGAGCTAGTTTTAATCTGTTTTGCTTTCTTTTGTGGGTATGCATATGTGTGTTTCCACTGTCATACTGGGAGATAAATTACCAAGATATGAAGAGCCAATGGAAAACATTCATTGCTGACTTAATATATTACATTATTGATTTTTATTTATTTGTGTTTGATGATTATGCAAAATTTCTGTTGAAAAGTAACTATTAAATTTCTCTTTTCCTGGTGTCAAATAGGTGTCCTTACAAACTCAAGTTTATTTTTATAATTTTGATCAATGAGTCTGCAACCAAAGGCATATGTAATTTTTCATCCCTTTGTTAAAAATATTTTTTAAATCGCCGCTTTCTAGTAGTTTATAAAGTTATTGAATTCAATTTTTAATTAGCAGTGGATCTAATTTACAATTTAGAAACCATATAAATAGGCTAAAATAATCCTTCCAAGTTTTCAATTGTGTAAGTATGATTTTGTTAGTTTGAAATAGGTGACACAAGTATGCTTTGTTAGTAGAATGAGAGTCTCTTAGAAAACATTTACCTGCTCATTCACTAAAGAAATTAAAGCACATTTTTTGAAACTTTTACTTGCTTACTCTTTACAAATATCAGAATACATTTTCTTTTGATTGAACGTTAATTTTTCTGAAATTCTTGTGAGCACCGTGCCAGCTGTTATCTGCATAAAAAAAGGGTCAGACAATTTGGAACAGTTTGGTTCCCTCTTCTCAACATGCTAATTATGAACTGAGACTTTCTGGCATGCAGACTGTGTGAGGGTAGTTGTGTGAAATCAGTTGTTAAGTTATTAAAGCTTAAATTATTTTCTTAGATTAAAAAATAAATGAAAAGAATCAAAGTCCAAACATTCTTCTTGTAGCCCAATGGATGATTCTGTGCATATATAGTTCACTAAATATTGCTTTAGTTGTAGGTATGCAGAAACTCTATTCCTTGATCCCTATGTAGGCTTAGGCCTTTACTAGAGATATCCTGTGAGAGGAAAAACATTATTCTAATGGAGAAAATGCTCCAGATTTTGAACCCTAATAATTTCTGATTTTAAAAATGAGTTGTCTCTACTGATTAAAGATCTGAATAAAAGCCTTCTTAGGGCTTTTACTAAAAAAATATTTTTTAGTAAAAGTTCTCTTGGATCATACAGGGGGACAAAAAACTTACTGCAGTAGCAAACAAATGGAGTATCATGGTGTTGTCCTCAAAAGTCAAAATCCCCAAGCAATCTCCCAAGAGTAAAGTTCACATAGAGGGGGTCTAGCAGGGAATGTCACCCTTGCATGTTAAAGAGAAACCATTTTTGAAGCAAAGCAGTTGGACAATTTAAGAAGAATCTTTAAAAATTTATTTCCTCATGTGTAAAATGAAGCTAATTATTGTACATGCCATGAAAGTTTTTTGTATAAATTACATGGTTGTTGGTATGTGCCCTTGTGTCAGTCCCAACTCACAGGGATCCGAAGCACAACAGAATTAAATACTACCCAGTCGAGCTTGGTCTTTACAGTTATTGTTATGCTTGAGCCCATTGTTGTGGCCACTGGGTCAACCCATCTCATTGAGGGTCTTCCTGGTTTTTGTTTGTTTGTTTGTTTGTTTGGGGGGGGGGCGTGTTGAGCCACTCTTTTACTACCAAGCATTAGATGATTAGATGATGCATATGGGGCTTTGACTTAATTTTCATCTGCTCTTCTCTTGTTGGAGTTATTATTATTTAGCTAGGAATTTTTTATTCTGTTTCTCTCGCTTTCCCATAGGATTTCCATGAGACTTGTACCTGTAACAGAATGAATGACTGACTGAAAGAATGACTGAATGAGTGAATAAAACATTACCTTCAGTAATGAAACAGAAAGATGAGAACAGACACTCTATTATGACATAAAACTGTAATAATAATGACTAACCTTTATTGGCACTTACTATTTGACAGACATCCTTATAAATAGTCTACATGAATCCAGTTTTTACAAATGCTTCACAAGCCTCTGAATTGTGTTTTAGAGGAAACAGCAACCCCAAATTCATATATAATTTATAGAGACCTATTTATTAAGTCTTAAAGAGGACAAAATCTAATAAAGACCAAAACAAATCATCCAGGAAACCATCATAATAAGCAGGAGACATGCAAGAGACCATCATAATAAAATGCAGGAGACCACCAGAATAAGGCTGTGTTCATCCAGATGGACTACGGAAACTAATAAATGGACATTGATATGTGTATAGGAAAGAAGTTTATATACAAGAACAATTGAATATTGAGGAAACATCCCAGCCTATTCCAGATCAAGTCCATAAGTCCAATATTAGCCCATTTGTCTGATACCAATCTATAAAATCCTCTTCAGACTCATGGAATACATGCAATGAGGCCGAATGCAGAAATATCACAGAACAGTGGGCTGGAAGTCTTGTGGATCCAGGGGTGTTGTAAGCATCTCAGCACTGACAGTTTCTCTACGTGGCTACTCCAGCTCCAGAGGTCTTGGTTGCATCAGGGGAGTCCATGTGACATCTCCAGCTCCCAGGGCGTAGTGCCACGTATCTTGTAGGTAGAGCGTCTCTCAGGGATGAACTGAAATAGATAGTGACTCCTGCCTCCAAGGAGGAAATGCAGGAGTTCCCAGAATTCTCAGGAGAAAGCCATGCTCACACAGAGGCCTCATTGGTTATATCTTGAATGATGGGCTAGATTCTACCCCTTCACTCCTAATCCTCAAATTGACAAACAATTATATAACTACCACAGACAGTGCTTGCCAAGGGAAAAGGTAATGCAGGATGTGTAGTAGAAGGTAGTTCTCCCTATCAGTTATGACCACATGATCGATTGCAAAAGTGAGGTTTGTGATTGTCAGTTTATTTTCTTTATATGTGCTGATTGAATATCTTTCCTTTGTTCATGTATGATGTGCCAGATACAATTAGATTCAGTGTGCTTCAATTTATATGTATGATAGATGTTTGATGTTAGGTATAAGTATGATTTCATTAATGTCTAGAAATTATATATAACTAAAGAATTGTGTATAGGTGCCAATTTGGCAAGGAGTGGATTGTGATAGGTAGGTTTATTGTGCTGACCTGGCCAATAAGAACATGTGGGATTAATAAGGTGGCAATATGATTGGAGGGCAAAGAGATAAATGGCTTAGCAAGCCCTGCCTCTCTCTTGCTCTCTGATGATCAGACCAGCATGAGGCTGCTAGTTCTCTGCCTCAACTTGTGAGCTATGCTACATGTGGTACTACCAACCTGTGGATCGTGTCCCTAGAACCTGAGGTTCCTTTGAGACCTGCCTCGCCACACTGCTGGTGTGTACATCACTTGCAGTTGGGACTGTGACTGTTGGATCCTGTCATCTGGCTGACTGTTGGTGATCTGTCCTGCTGTTTGCTGCCTGTGGCCATATTGTCTGCATTGCCATAGAGAAGACTCAGATGCCCACTTCCTTGACCTTGGAGCCAGCAGCCCTTGTGAGTTGAAGGACTTCCAATATATTAACTGTTTCACGAAAGTGAGTTGAACAGAGCCCTCTGTACTGCTGTGTGGCTAATTAGCTGTTATATTCCTTCATGCTGTATCTATTGATTGATCAATTTATCGATCAATAGATACAATCATCAGTGTCCTGGTTTTGTTTCTGTAGAGAATGCTGTCTAACACACAGGCCATCATGGTGATCAAGTATTCATAGTGTCATGAACAAATGATAAAGTATGGAAAACAAGAGAAATGTATTACAACCTCATGATTGGTGGCAGACCAATTCATCACAGCTGCAGGGAGGACTACAAAAGTGGGGAAAGGATGGTGACTGGGATAGGACACTATTACATGTTAGACAGATTTGCAAGGGTGTTCAGAGCCCTTTTACCATCCTGGTTAGGATTTGGCTCATAACCATGCAATCTTAATATCCCAATTTCCATCAATGACACACCCAGGCAACTTCCTGAGGACAAGACTGCCCCTTTCCTGGACTGATCAGGGCAGTTTAGTAATCTAATTTCATACATGCTTTCCCTAAGAACAAAACTCTTTACATTGATAGTCAGTGATCAGAAAGACCTCAGTGAGGGTTAATCTATGAGTAGATACAAAATAGATTTAGGGCTCCCACTGTAACCAGAGCCTCCTGCAAACCTAGTGTGTCAGTCCGGGTAGACTAGAGAAACAAATCCTACACACTCATATGTATATAAGAGGTTTATATACAAGAGCAATTGAATATTGAGAAAACATCCCCAGCTCAGTCCAGATCAAGTCCTTAAGTCTGATATTAGCCCATATGTCTGATACCAATCTATAAAGTCCTCTTCTGACTGATGAGCCATATGTGGTGACATTGAATGCAGGAATATCACAGAACAGTGGGTTGGAAGTCTTGTTCATCAAGCGGCATTGTAAACATCTCAGGGTCTCCACGTGGTTCCCTCAGCTCTGAAACTCCGACTGCCTCAGGGTAGCTTCATGTGGCTCTTCCTCAGAAATGTCTCACAAGGAGTAAATAGAGAGAGAGTGTGTCTCCCACCTCCAAGGAAGAAATTCCCAGAATCCTCCAAAGGCCATGCCCACTCAGAGGCCTCATTGGCTATCACCTGATTGACAGGCTAGACTCCATCCCTGCACTCATCATCCTCTCAAGTCCCAAATTGACACCAGATTACCATATATACTCATGCATAAGCTGAATTTTTCAGCACATTTTTTATGCAGTTTTTGTGGTAAAATTAGGTGACTCGACTGATATTCAGGCTGGCTTATACTTGAGTGTATACAGTATGTAACTACCACACGTAGTGCTCAGAATTTAAGTTCTAATACAGTTGTTAGGTACCAAACTCCGTTGCAACTGTTATCCTATGAATAATAAAACAAAACACTGCCCAATCCTTCACCATCCTCATAATTGTTGTTTGGACACACTGTCATAGTCACTGTGTCAGTCCATCTAGTTCAGGGATTTTTTTTCCCCACAACTCTCTCCTTTACCAAGCATAAACGTCCTTTTTCAGGGATTAGTTGCTCCTAATAACATATCCAAAGTATGTGGGACAAAGTCAGCCCATTTTGATTCTAAGGAGCATTTTGACTGAACTTCCTCCAAGATAGATTGGTTCATTCTTTAGTAGTAGATGGTATCTTCAATGCCCATGGCTAACAACATTATTTAAATGCACCAATTATTTTATGACCTTTCTTATTCATTTTTCAGCTTTCACATGCAATGGAAAAATACCACGGTATGCTCATTTCGGCAGCACATATACTAAAATTGGAAAAATACCATGGCTTGGGTCAGGCTCACCTTAGTCCCCAAAGTATATCTTTATTCTTCAACATGTTAAAGAAATCTTTGGTGGGAGATTTACAAAATGAAAAGATAATTTTATTTCTTAATTGTTGCTTCCATATTGTTGATTGTGGATTCAAGTAGCCAAAAAAATCCTTTAAAATTTCAATTTTTTCTCTATTTATTATAATGTTGTTTATTGGCTTTATGAGTTAGAAATTGCTATAACCTGCATTATACTGCTGAGAAAAGAACAAGAAAACCAGTAAAAAAGTAAACACAATTTATGCAAGTTCACCAAGCTAGAGTCGAATCCAAGCAATCTAGATGATTAGAATATGAATCTAGAAAGTGTGGAAGGTTTCTTGTATTTTAGATCATCTACCCTGGGACAAATTATAGTAGGTCCATGTGCCCCCTCTGTTCCTCTACCTTTCATGTGAAGCTCACTGAATCCATCTAGCAATGAAACCCATTGCAACTGAGAACCCATTGCAACTGCAAATGCAAACTGTAGACCTGGCCTAAAGGAGGGCAAGAACAGGGGGAGAAAGAAGAGGTTGTGTCCCGTCTGAATAGTGGCTCTTCTTTCTAGGAGTGGGTGGTTGAAATGGATGCCTCGAGCAGGTCTCCAACAACAGAGATGGTTTTGTATTTTGTGCACTAGACAACTCTCTGGCTCAGGGACAAAAGGGTCATTGAGACAAACACAGCCTAGTGCTCAGATTGCCAACTATACTAATAGTTCTGGAAAAGGATAATGAGAATCTAGCTCAGGAGGAATTTAAAAAGGTAGTCAATTGAAAGTCATTTTGAAACTGTGTCCAGATACATTTGGCTGAATTCTGAATTAAAAATGTGTAGAATTTTAGAAGGGATGTGTGTTAGTCTGGCTACTTTAGAGAAAGAAATCCACAGAAACTTATGTATAAGAGAGCTTTATATAAAGGTTAAGTGTGCATCAAGAAAATGTCCCAACCCAGTGCTGCCCAAGCCCACAAGTCCAACATCAACCCATTAACCCATATGTCCAACTCCAATCCACAAAATCCTCCTCCATCTCACAAAACAGAGGCAATGATGCCGACTGTAGGAGGAAAGCTGAGTCAGTGAATGTGGAAGCATCTCAGTGCTGTCAGGGGTCTCCACCTAGCTGCTCCAAGCACCCAGGGCTGCATCGGGGTAGGTCCATGTGGCTTCTCCTTGGGGATGTCTTGCAGGAAGTCAGCCTTGCCAGCTGAAGCAGGGAACTGGCTAAGGCAGCTGCACCCTGGTCTGACCATCACAAAGCAAGAGACTGAGAACTAGAAAGGCGAGGCTCACTGAGCCATTTATCTCTCTGCCCTTCAATTAACCCCAGATGTGTTTATTGGCCAGGTTGGCACAAATAAACTAACTCAGTATGCTGGAGTTCCATACATGGATATGATACCTAAGTTTGTTGGATTGGCTTAGTTTACCTTCAGGTGAGTTTATGACGACGAGAAAAATTGAAGTAGGAATTTGTGGTGAGTTTTAAAATGGCACATGGAAGAAGAGGCAGCAAAGGAAATGCCCAAGATGGAAAAGAGGCAAAGCATGAAATCGATATTGTAACAAACTTACTGGGTTTGGGTAAGGTGTAAAAATATTACTTTTATACTTTACCTCATAGCTCCACACTAAAAAGAATTATTTTAAAAACATATTCCATTTTTGGTATAAAACATCATTGGTGAATTAAAAGGAATCCTTTGAGCCCCATGGTAAGGAACTGAATTTTTTTTTTTGCCAAGAAGTTCGGAAGTGAGGCATAAGAACATAGTAACAAGAGCCGTGTTAAGGAAGTGAAGTGTCAAGTGGGCAAATAACAAGCAATCGATGGGGAGTTTTGCTTTGAAACTATGTAGAGGAAAGGGCTCCCGAGGAGGCCTGAAAGCTGAAGGTGAAAGTTGGAAAGTTCACTAGGAGAGTCAGACTCAGGACCACAGGGGTGTGCTAGAAAGCAGTGGCGTCGGGAACTCCAACAGAGAAGAAGCCATGGCAGGACCGCTTTCCTCTTAGAAACTGAAATGATGGCAGAAAAGAAAGGTGCATACAGACAAATTCTTGTTTGTCATGGAATGCATGTGTAGAGATAACACTGAGCTTCTCATTGGCAGAGGGAGCATGGGTTGACAAGTTGGCGGGCAAAGACAGGTTTAAGGTAATGAAAAGAGGGGGAAAGACGTTTGATACCCACTGTGAAGCCTGGGATGAGTCAACAATACAGATCACTTCTTCAATAGAACTTTACTGCGTGCTATTATCTCATGATGTGATGGTGCTCTATGGCTGTGAGAAAAACGAACAATTTTTTCTTAAAAGAGATACAGCCAGAATATGCTCTGGAAGCCAGCGTGGTGAGACTTCTTACTTTATATATGTTCTCAGGGGGGACCAGTCCCTGGGAAAAACCCATCATAGCTGATAGAGCAGAAGCTCCGCCAATAAGAGGAAGGCCTTCGAGGAGATGGATTGACATAGTGGCTGTGACAATGGGCTGAAGGAGAGCAAGACTGTGAAGAAGATGCAGGGTGCAGTGCTGTTCTGTTGCTGTTAGTTGGAACCAAGTGGACAGCACTGAACAACAAGTATTGGAGTAGGGAGCTCTTCCTTCCCTAGTCGTATTTTGCGTGTCTTCCAAACTGAGAGCTCCTCTCTAGCGCTGTATCAGACTACCTTCTGCTGCTGCCCGGTTTCCACCAAGTCAGGTTTTTCAGAAGTTAACCACGAGTCATTCTTCCTGGTCTGTCTTAGTCTAGAAACGCTGCTGAAACCTGTTCCCTGTGGATGACCCTGCTGCTACTAGAAATACTTGTGGCTTGTTTTGCTTCCTCACGGCAACACACGAGTCCAACAAACTGACAGATAACAGTGAATATTAAATTTAGTATGAGGCTATTGTGAATGAAAGGCACAGACTGTATGAGGAGGTTTCAAAACTGGGGCTGTGTGTGTGTGTGTGTGTGGGGGGGGAATGAAAAGAAAATGGAACTTCCCCACCAATATTTTGAGCCTCTCAGCCCCTTTATCTCTAGTAAATCTGTTAACATTTTACTGTAATTTCATTTAGTTTTAATTATTTCAATTAAATATTAAATAAGTCAAATGAGGTGCACTTTAGTTAAAGTCAAAAAAGTATGTACATTAGTTTGATATTTCTGCCTTCTTTAAAACACTAAGATATTATGGCTTGGTTTAATCCAGATAAGTTGATTTTTTTTACTCAATAAATGCTCTATTTATGTATTGTTTTACAGTGTATTTTATAATAGATTTTTTAATGTCCAAAAAATTTGAACATTAAAATATATAATACTAAAAATGATGAGAAAACAAATAGAAAATCTTGATTCTAGAAAAGCAATATAGCTACATAAATGTAGTAACCATATAAATCTGTAGTAACTGCCCTTTTAAGAGCATCATTGTAGTAATTTCTAAGTACCCCAAGTTCTTGTTTTCAAGTTACTTAAGGCTTTAGACAGCCTATGTTCTGAGTAACTAATGCATAAGGAAGAGTATACTGGAGATGACAAGAAACTACCAAGTAGTGAACTTGAGCATATAATTACTAAATATTTGATGAACTATTCTTCCTTGCATTTTTCCTTGAATATTTCTACTTGATAGATGCTGCTTCCAGTTTGTTTTGGGGGGCTTGTTTTTGTTTTTGTTTTTCAGTGAAGGAGGCCAATTAAACTCAGTTTTACCTCAAGAGTTCAAGAAAGGGTAACCCAAGGAAAAGAAAGAAGTCTTCATTCTGGAAAATGGATCCATTCTGAAATTCAAGTGGCATAAACAATTTGACTTTGCATTTTGAACCAAATAAATATGCATGGTTTCACAATTAAGTTGATTACTACTTGATTTATTATGCAAAAAGAGTCAAATTTTTTTTAAGTCTATGAACTACCACTTTCCCCAAGCATTACAGATTAAGCAAAAACAAAGGGAATGAACAGAATTGGGGGAGGTCATGAATCTGTGTCTGCCTGGAGGAAGAGGGCAGTACTTTGGGGGAGTGCAATTTCCATGAGCATCTGGGTCTTTTGTCAGCCTTGGGATGGATGACCTGAGTCTGATATATTGGTGAATAGCATTAACAAAGGTCTGGTTGTCAAAGCCTAGGAAGGAAAATTCAATTAGCTACAGCAATGAGGTGATGTCTGTGTTTGGGTGGAAAAGTATACCTAACGCAATAGGCAATAGAACACATTGAAATCACACCATCAGTAAAAGGCCAGGGTGTGTGTGTGTGTGTGTGTGTGTGTGTGTGTGTGTGTGTGTAGGAATAGTATTATCTTTGTATCTCTCACTACAAAATAGATACATTTGTATTTACTTGCCTTATATGACATAGCCAATGTAGAGTTTTTGATGGAAGAATAAGAAAAAAAAAAGCTTATATCAAGATTCTAAGTACTTCATCATTGCTTTTTGTTATATTTCCTATAGTCACCTCAATTCAGTGGACTATGACAAAAGAATTATTATTTTTTCATAATGTGTGGCTTCTGAGATGCACGAAATTATGTGTTTGCAACTAAATAAGTGACATGATGAGGTCAGTGGGTCCCTAACTCATCATATGCTCATTGCACCCACCTGACAATGGTGAGCATATTGCTTGTTTCTATTTAATAAAGAAAATTAGAATTTAATAAAAGTACACTGGAGTCCAAAAGAAGTTTGCTCTTTTTGGGTCTCATTTTTTCCCCTCGATAAAGCCATGCTATCCAGAGTAGAGGACCATGTCTAATCTCCCAATTAGGTCAGGCCCCAGGATAATCAATCTCTTTCACAGCAGAGGCCTTGTTTTAGCAAATGAATGCTTGGTCTCAAAAGCAGTTCTGTGTGGAAGGAATAGTGCAGTTGGCATGGGTGATTAGAACTCTTTTAAATCCTATAAAAAGCTTCTGTAGCTCTGCCCACACTGTGAGCTGGAGTAAATGCTGTATATATTCATCTTGCAATGAACATGGTGAGGATTTTATGCAGTCTGTGAGAACATCTGTATGCATATAAATGGACTTCCTTGAAGTCCAACATTGTTAGGTCCATTTTCATTAAACTGTGATTTTGAAAAAATCTGAAACTTGTATATATGTTTTCAATAGGGAGTCTTCTTATTTATTAGGAATGCTCTTTAAAACAAATAATTATCAGATAAAACTAAACTGAATTGAAAATACAACACCACATTAACATGATTTTCCTATCTGCTGCTTGGGCCACATTTACTCCAATTTGTTAATGCCTTAGTAGCTGATGCCTTTACACCTCCTATGGGGACTGTGCATAAACAGCATGGGGGACAGCATTGAAAGAAATAAGAGTAACATAAAATCAGGTTTTTACTAATATATATAAACAAAACTGTAGGTTGATATGATGTTCACCACTCAACTCACTTGATCAAAGATATATTAAACATGGTGAAATGTTTCTGAAGATAATGTTATTGTAAAAACTCTATGACCTAAATAGATTACTTTGCATAATTAGTGTTAAAAATCTGATTACTGGAACTTGTCAGTGCTACATCACCTACGTACCAAGGGACACAGGAAGCAAACCAGGAGGCCCCTTGGATACCCATTTCCTGCCTTAGGGGAGCAGGTTGCAAAATCAAAAGCATGGACTTGAAACATTTGCTGGCAAGTGAGGATAAACACCCACAAAAACAAGCATTGACGAGGGTATTTGTGGCTTTATCATTTCAACCTCATTCTAGAATGGGAAGTTTGCCAATTGTTCTGTCCTCTTTAGCATAGTTTCAATGGAGGAAAGGTATACTTTAATCTCTGGAAAGTTAAAGCTTTCCATAATGAAGATTGATAAGATATTTGAAGAAGAATTAAAAACTGATGAACTTTAATTTGAGGTTCACTTGATGCAAATTACTACTAACCTTTCATGTAACTTAAAGACGAAAAAATGTATAGGATTATATTACTTTCTTACGGCGGACGGTAGATAAGGTAGAAGTCCAATGAGATGATTACGTATTTGTTTGTTGTTGTTGTTGTTTTTCAATAAAGGCATTCTTAATAACAATATAAAGCATTGTGACATTTCACATATGCTTATTCTAATTTGGAACAGTATTTTAATATGCTTAGTGGGATAGTATGCATATATTAATAGCTTTAAACTGCTTTAGCTCAACACAGTTTGATGTTCAGTACTGATACTCCACTACATTTTAGATTTAAAACTGAATTTAATTACTGTAGCATGCAAAACAGTTCAGAGTTATTGGATGAAATTAAAATTCCTCAACAACAGCTCTACTAAATCCCAAATGACTTACAGAATCTAGAGAATTCTAACAAAGTTCATTCCTATCATAGAGCTCTTGCAGCACAGCTCGGTTTATACATGAATTATTTCTTCTTCACATACATGTACATACCTATAATAAGAAAAGGAGGGAAAATCTGAAAGAAAATATGCCACAATGTTAACAGTGTGATTGGAATGGATACATCTGTGGTGATTTTTAGTCTCTTCTTCATCGTATTATTTTGATTTACAATTTTATCATTACTTTTAATTAGGAAAAATATACATCTATGTTCAGTTGCAGAAATATATACATCATAATTCCCATATAGGTGATGTGTAGTTTGAGAACAGTTTTCCCTATACGCTTGAATGTTTGTAAATCCTCCCACTCACTCTGTTCTTGGCCCTCCAGTCAATTCTGACTCAATGCGACCTTACAGGATGTGGCAGAACTGCCCTCATGGCTTTTAGCCTCTCACTCTTTGACGGGAGTAGAAAGCCTCATCTTTCTCCCGCAGAGTGGCTGGTGGTTTTGAACTAGGACTCCTTCCTTGGAATTGCTAGTTTGACCGTACCATTGAAATAAACCAAACACGGTACGTTGTAGAAGTTACTAATAATTGAAAACCTCTAGGAGTATGCTTTGTTTAAAGCATTCCAGGAATGATGACCCAAAGGCAGAAAAGATGACAAAGGTTGTACCTATATGTTACCTAAGAAATCTCTCGCCATGCAACTGAGTTTTGAATAGGGTGTGAATTACATAATTATTCAAGCAAATTAATAATTTTAAATAGCAATAATAATAACTTCAAGCAAACCATAAAATCGCCACTAGTTTCCCTTCCAGCACTCTTTCTATTAACAGATCTTTTATCACGCAAATGTTCTGCATTATGCTGATGGCCTTTAGGCTCTGTTTTCATTGTAACTTTGATTTTTTTCTGCCATTTTATGCACTTTTTCATATCATATTGCACTTGGATTTTGCCAGGGTAATGGACCTTTACATTTTATATATCTTAGATCCTTAACTTCAGTGATTTTTAAGAAGTTTTAAAACTTATCAAATATGAGAATTAGTCATAAATGAATAAAATTTCAATGATACTTTTCACTTAGCATATATTCATTTTCATAAGTCAAGAGAAATAGTCATATAACTTTAGAGATATATGAAATACTAAAGAAAAAAGATTAATTAGCCACTGTATTTACATCCCTACCTTATTATTTCATAGATTTTAAGGCAGGCTAATTATTATGACATAAAAATTTAATATGGCATGCAACATGATTTTTTTACATTCCAGTTCAGTGTTTTCCTCCCATACAATCTGTTACTTCTCAGTTTATTAATCTTTACAAGAGCTCCACCTTTGATCTTTGCATATCCTGAATTTGAAAAGAAAATTCAAGAGTCAGCAAATATATTTTCATATTGAATGAGTTTTTTTCTTATGGAAAGATAGCATGTCCCATAGAAGAACTCTTATATTTTAAGCATAATTAAATCATAGAGAAAAATGGAGATACATTTCTTAACAGATGTAACAGAAGTTTATACATACTCTTTGATTTATTGACTGAAGGAAAAATGGCAAAGTTAAAAGACTATTATCAGACTATATTTAATTTGTAGATAAGAAAGGTAAGGCTCAAAGAAAAATAGCATGCTCAAGAACATACAGGAAATGACCCAACCAAACCAAACGTATGGCCCTCAAGTCAATGCCAACATATAGCAACCCTATAGGACTGAGCAGAACTGCCCTTTGGGTTTCCGAGACTTTAAATCTCTACAGAAACAGAGAGCCTCATTTTTCTCCCTTGCGTTTCCTTGAGGTCAGCCACACAATGTATAGTGCACTATACCAGCGAGGCCCTCAGGAAGTGATTGATAGGTCTCCGTTAATATCTGAATAAACACCTTTCTGCAACGTGACACTAATTTGAAGCCAGGCTGAGATTTTGTTTACTATCTCACTAAGAAACTAGAATAGACCTTCAGTACGCTAGATCAAAACTCTGCTTAAGGATATCTTTTCTAGTATTGTCTTCTCTGTCCCCAGAAACTGAGACTTTTTACTTCTGTAAACAGATACCGTCTGAGAACCCACAGGGCAGGTCTACCATGTCCTATGGTGTCTCTGTGAGTCAGAGGGGACTCGATGGCAGTGAGAGTGAGTTCAAGTCAATCTCCTGGCACAATATCAGACACTGTTCCATTGTGCTCAGAAGACTTCCCCCAGGCATTTTTGCCTCTTCCTAGTCTCTCAGGCTGAAAACCTGTCCGCCATGGTGACACTGATGGTTTTGACAGAGCGGTATCTTAGCTTTCAATATCACAGCAACACACAAGCCACCACAGTAAGACAAACTGGCAGAAGAGTGGTGAACACAGATATGAGTTAGCAACTTTTTCAGATAATTTGGATTATCCCTTTTTTGATATTGCATGAAAATTCAACATACTGTTTAGTGGCGGCTGGTTCAAAGTTAGTTGGAATATGAAATCTAAAACCATAGTAATAACATTTTATATGAAAATAATAATCTATAACTTATCAAGGGCTTGTGAGGGAGGGCAAGTAGGAGAGGGAGGGGGAAGTAATGGGGAGCTGATATCAGGGGCTTAAGTGGGAAGAAAATGCTTTGAAATTGATGATGGAGGCATATGTGCAAATAAGCTTGACACAGTGGATGAATGTAAGGATTGTGATAAGAGACATAAGAGCCCCCAATAAAAGTATTTAATTAAAAAAATTTTATACTTTCTAACCTGGCCGGCACATTCTCAAGAAAGTTTCTTAAAGGATTCTTGTGGTTTTTTTTATTCAATTTTAATATTTAATTTAATTCTCAGACAAATGGTTTTAAAACTGTACAAAATCTGCTCAAAGCTCTGAACTTGTTTTCTAAGTGTTTAAATAAATCCAGTTAAAATGTATTATTTTCTGTGTGCGCTAACTCTTAAAGGCTTTGCTTTTCTTCTAATTGATGATAACTGTATGTACATAAATTCAGCAAATATGGGCAGCTCAGGAATTAAATAAAGCCTGAGCAATGGCTTGGGGCATAATATTCTACTTCTACTATCCAATATTTCTGTCATTTCTAACTAGAAAAGAAAGTAATTTTCCAAGCAAAATATTGGCTTGAGCTCTGAGAACTAAAATATTGATTTAAAAAAAGGTTAGCTTCAGTGGCAAATATTTACACTATAAATTGAAGCTAAAATACATATTCCATCAAAGGACACTCAGGTGATTTAAGGACAATCATAATGTCAGACATTAATATAAATAATTTGTTATCTCCCCACATTGCTTTTGATGATTTCTCTTTCTCTATAAACATCCGTACCAAATGTCTTAAAATTTAAGTCATTCAAAAGCTTGCTAAAATCCTTTTCCTTTCAAAATTGAGGTTTAGTTATTTTTATTCATTTATTTTTCCAGGAGAGAGCTTGAACGCAGTCCCCCACTACCACAAATTATGCAGTCGAGTTTCCCCGCATTTGGGGAAACCGCAGGGGTCAGCACATCCACAGTGCAATGGGTGAGCCTCGCCCTGGGAAAACCACCTTCCTGATAGTGGTGGCTCCCCTGCCAGGTAAGGATAGAGGTTTGGTTATTTTTCACTAGGCAATATGGATAGCAATGTTTCTTGCTCCTTTTCTGAATGACAAAAATATTGATGTTAGTCTTTTTTTTTTTAATCAATGTATTGGGGCTCATAAAATTCATCACAATACATAGATCAATTGTGTAAAGCACATCTATACATTTGTTGCCCTCATCATTCCCAAAATTCGCTTGCCTCTTGGGTTCCCGGAATCAGCTCATTTCCCTTCCCCCGCCCTTACCCACCCTTCCTCTGCCCCCCGTCCCCCATGCACCCTTGATAATTTATAAATTATTATTATAGTCTTTACTTACAAGTGAAGTGTGCTTGTGGATCCTTGCTGATATGATTACCATGTATATTACGATTCCAAGGAAGCATTTCAACCCCCACTTATGTGCACAGGACTAACACCGTTTCCCCGAAAGTAAGACATCCCCGAAAATAAGGCCTACTTACAGTTTTGCCTCCCGCTGAAATATAAGGCATCCCCTCGAAAATAAGACCTCCCCAAAAATCAGGTCCCCCAAAGCTACCGTAACTCTGGACTCTAGACTCTGGACTGTAGCGGTGGGCACCGCCGCACAGCTCACTGCTGGCCGCAGTGCAGCCGGAGCAGACAGGAAGTGCGAGGTCTCTTTTAATAAAACAATAAACAATAAATGTGTACCTTATTCTTCTTCATGGAAAAATAAGACATCCCCTGAAAATAAGACCTAGCGCATCTTTGGGAGCAAAAATTAATATAAGACACTGTCTTATTTTCGGGAAAACAGGGTAGATCTCTGTTGTGTACCCTCCTTACTACAACCTCAAATGCCCACACTTGTTTAATCAGTTGACTATTTCTTGCTGCCCTCACTATACTCCTGTTATGTTCACCAAAAACAATTTTCTTCAAGAATAACCTCCAAAGGCCCACATACTTCTTTTAGGTGTGGTTGTTGTGGTTGGGTGCCAGCAAGTCGGTTCTGAATCATAGGGACCTCTGTGTGCTCGGCCAGGTTTTGCTACATGTGAGCTCACTGTTACAGTCGTTGTGTCAATTCATAGGTTGATACAATCATGAGCACACCTTACTGCTTTCCTCAGCATCTTCATTATTTGTTTTCTGGGTAGGCAGAGAACCTACTGGGGTGAAGATCCGTGTGCTGCTAAATTGTCTTTGACTGTGGTAGAGCAGATAAGAAGGGCTGGCTTACGTTACTGGAAAGGGCTTTCTTTGCCCTGTGGGGCTCACCCTAGTACGAGCAACAACTAAGCAGGCGAGGGTTCCAGAGCAAGGGACAGAATATATACGGGTTGTGGGGAGCAGATGAGCCCAGCTGACAGACACATGTTTA
Organism: Echinops telfairi; assembly: GCF_000313985.2. Taxonomy (NCBI): domain Eukaryota; kingdom Metazoa; phylum Chordata; class Mammalia; order Afrosoricida; family Tenrecidae; genus Echinops; species Echinops telfairi. The sequence goes on along the minus strand of NW_022103930.1, from coordinate 210,525 downwards.
GGCCCTACCATATGGCTGTCATTGTTTAAGGTGCAGACCTAAAGACTTGACTCAGAAATATAGTAAGAGCAGCTAATATCCTACCTAACAATACCTGAAAAACCTAGTCCCAGTCCAAGAGATGCCTGCATGTAAACTGAACCAGTCAAAGGTTCTCGAGTACCTGACAGGTACTCTTTGCCCTCCGTCTATGGTCCCAAAGCTAGAACTAGGACTTCCCATGCGATTTCTTGCGATTTTGCCTCCCTCACTTCTACTTGTAGGTATTTCTCAAGGCTTTCTGTCCATTTGCTATGACATTGGGGTTTAGGAGGCTCAAAAAGTAATATCCTGGTCTCAGCATTCTGAGTCTGGAATCAATCCACTGACAAATGGAAATTCTCAACAGAAGAAAATTATTACTTAAAATTCCACCATATGAAAGAGAAAGCTAATTTCTAGAATTAGAATGTTTCAGACATGTCTTTTAAATAGAGTTTTCAGCTTCTGATTTCCATATGTTTATTGAGTACTAGTTCTCTCTTAAGGCAAATGTGCAAATATTTATATATCTATAATAAATTTCATAATTTATAATAAATTGTACAGCTGCTATGGAAAACAGTATGGAGCTTCTTTAAAGCAATGCAAAAAGAAATAACACACAACCCAGAGATCATTCTACTCAATAGGTACTCCAAAGGAAAAACAATAGACACATATACACACCCATGTTCAGCACAGTGCTATCCACAATAGCTAAAAGATGTAAACAATCAAACTGCCCACCTGTGGAGGAATCGATAAACAAACCCTGGTACGCATATACAACGGACTACTATGCATCCCTAAATAACAATGATGTAACTGTCAAACGACTCATGACACGGACATATTTGGAAGACGTGGTGTTCAGCAAAATTAGTCAATCTCATAAAGACAATTACTACATGAGACTGCTGTTCTAAAAGAAAATAAATCAAAAGAAATGATTTTCACACCAAAAGAAGCAGACTCCGATGATTATGTGAAGTCTGCGGGGGTGGGGAGGGAGAATGAAGGGAAGGAGGAAAGAAAATAAATAAATGAATGAAAATCATTTTTTAAAGACCCTTTGGGTTGCTCTGTGAAAAATGGATTGTAGCAAACGAGAGTGAAAGTTGGTAAGAGGCTAGATGAGTTTGTTCAGAAGATGATGATACAACGGACCAGGGAAGAGAGGAAATATGTGGAGTTGGGGTGCGCCTCTGTCCCCAAAGCTGTCTTCATGAGGCACAGATCACTTCATCCCTTTGCTTAAAAAACCCTTGACTCCCTCTGAGTCAGTTTCCCTTGATGAGCTATGTCAGGGTCTTCCGGTTATCGCTGCATCTTTGTCTATAACATCAGGCTTCCTCCACACACACGTCACTTTGGCTGGCCTATTGCTACTCAAATGTGTTCTTGTTTTCGTTGTTGTGATTTAATACATAGAACATATCATTCCATATCTCAGTCACATCAAGTAGAATTGCACAGTGGCGACCACAAGCAGTTTCCAAGCATTCTTTTTATACGTGGTCTCCTTGACATCACGTGGTCTCCTTGACATCATCTCCCTTTCACTCCTATCACCCCACCACTGTACCTTCCCTCCTCCCCGAACTACTTGCTGTCCCTATAGATTCATCAAACCTGGGTTTCATATACTGAAAAACAGAAAAGCTTATAACACAACTTCAAGAGGGTGACCTCCACTGACATAACACTCAGAGTTACACTCTACTATGAATGAAAAAAAGCAAAAATACAATACAATCCAAAATAACAGAAAAAGGTGGAAACCAGATCAGGTCCAGCATGATCCCCCTATGAAGCATGCTACTCAAATTTTAATGTAGTGCCGGTGAAGAATATTGACACGAGCACGGGCTGCTGAAAGAGCACACACGTCTAGGAAGAAGGACGGCCAGAGTGCTCCTTCGAGGCAAGAACCACTGGACTCCTTCTCATGTGCATTGGACATGTTGTCAGCAGAGACCAGTCAGTGGAGAAAGACATCATGCTTGGTAAAGTAGAGGGGCAGAAAAGAGAGAGCTTCTCAATAGCATAGGCTTTCAAGGTGGCTGCAGAACTGGATGCAAGCAGAGGAACAATTGTGAAGATGGCTCAGGGCTGGGCAGTGTTTCCCTTGTGCTCAGGTCACTGTGGATCAGGACTGGCGAGATGGCGACTAACAACAACCTAACTGCTTAACTGAGGATCTTGCCAAACTGAGGATGCTGACTGAGTAGATCTGGGAGGGGCCTGGAATTTTCCATTGCTAACAAGTTTCCAGAGGATGGGGTTTCTGCTGTTCTCTGGACTTCATATTACAAAGCATTGCACTGTTGGTTCCTACACATAGACACCCGATGGACAGCAGAACAAAACATTGCCCAGTCCTGCACTACCTTCAGAATTGTTATGTTTGCCCCACTGCCTCAACCCATCTCGTTAACAGTTTTTCTTATTTTTGCTGACCTTTTAGTTTATCAACATCCTTCTCAAAGGACTGGTATCTACTATGCAAAGTGTGTAAGATAAGTCTTGAAATCTAGGGAGCATTCTAGCTATACTTCTTCCAAGAGAGATGTTTGTTTTTCTGGTGGTCCTTGGTCCTTTCAATAATACTCACAAATATCATAATTCAAAGGCACCAATTATGCTGTGGACTTTTTATTTAATGGTTCAATTTTCACATGCATGTGAGACAATTAGCAATTCTCTAAAAGTATTTGGTTATATCTTAGAAGTTTTCTTTTCTTTTTTTTTAATTATTTTATTGGGGGCTTGTACAGCTCTTATCACGAGCAATAAGAACATTTGTACATAAGTTGCCATCATTTTCAAAACATTTTCTTTCTACTTGAGCTCTTGGTATCAGCTCATTTCCCCCTCTCCCTCAAAAACCCTTGATAATTT
>NW_022103930.1:186216-206428 GCF_000313985.2 Echinops telfairi | reverse complement strand
TTACCTAGATAGACATGCAGAGGCAATAATAAGCACAAAAGCAAGACAGAGCAAAACAAAACAATAAGAAGTTTTCATAACTCTACCCTCTGTATGCTTGAACACATTTAAGGATATACTTGCAGCAAAGGTAAATACACATGTAGAAATATCCTCTGTCATATACATGTGTACAGATGTGTGTGTGTGTATGCAAACTTTCATTCTCCCTTATGCAACCCTTTAGCCTGCATGTCTACTAATGTGCCTACTTATAGATCACCGTGATGGCAGGGTGGTGTACGTAAGAGCACTTCCCTCTGTTGCTTTAACATTTTCTGCTCTACCAGTCTCCTCTTGCCTTCATAATTACTTTTGCCAACCTACTTCTTATTGTATAAGTTAAATCAAGTTGTGTTTATCTTCATATGGAAGTTCTATAACTTTATTATTCCCTATTTTTATTTTGTAATTGTCTTTGTCACGATTTGCTATCTCTGGTTCTCTATTTTCAATCTTTTAGGTTTATTTTACTTTCAACACTTCATCTAGATTGACTTCTGAGTGTATTATTATGTACCTTAATCTCAGGATTTTGTCTGCTATTGATAATTTTCTGTCCAAAGATATCCTTTTAGCATTTATCATAAGGTTGGTCTGGTGTTTATAAATACCTTTGATTTCTGTTTATCTGGAAATGCCCTAATTCTGCCACTGTATTTGAGGGACATTTTTGCTGGATATAAGATTCTTGGTTGGCAAGAATCTCCTCCCCACCCCCACCACCACTACCCCAAGGTTTTATGTAGGTCACCATATTGCCTTCTTGCTCCTATGCTTTCTGCTGAGAAATCAGAGCTTAGTCTTATTGTTTCTCCTTTATAGGTAAACTCTCCACCCCCACCCCAAGATACCCTAAGGATTCTTTGCTTGTCTTCAAATTTATAAAGTTAGATAATGATACACTGTGGTGATTCTCTTTCATAATCTATTCTGTTTGGGGTCTATTGGGGTTCTTGAGTCCATATCTTCTCAACTTTTATTCCACAGCTCTTTAACAATTTTCTCTATGATTTTTGGGTCCTTTCCTGTTCTGGAATCCCAACCACACCTAAGTTATTACTCTTGAAGGTATTCCCCATCATTCTTAAGTTTTCTTTGAATTTTTTTTCTTTCTGATTGATTTTATAACAGATTAATATTAAGGGATTTATGTTCCAGTACATTAATTGTTCATTCCACAGATTTGATTTGACTCCTTTACCTTATCTATGTATCTAGTTCTAAAATATTAGTATGAATCTTTTGAATTGATATTTGTTGCTTTTGCAATTTTGAATTTTTCGTTTGTCCTTGTTTAGTTTATCAGTCTATTCTTTGCTCTTGTCTACCATTTTCTCCATCTTCCTCTTAATTCATTGAAATAGTCTGAATATTATTATTTTGGACTCTTCATTGAGAAAATACAATGGCATTTCTTTCTCAAAAAGGGGTTTGGGCTCTATTTTGGTCATTTATTTGAGCCATTCTATATACCTTTTTAACGTGAATTGAAATTGTCTGTTGACTTCAAAACATTGTGACATTCATATATTTCATTCAACTAATGATTATCCATTGGTGTATTCTTAAGTACTCTGCAACCGTCTGCTGGTAAATTTGATAGAGATTGTGTATGTACATAGCTCTCTGTTCAATGCTTATGCAACATAGTTGAGGCAAGTTTAACTGGTGTTGGCTGTTGTCTATCAATGAACAAGTGGCTCAGAAGTAAGTAGTTGTCCTTACCCAGTCAGTAGGGTGGAAGTGGGTATAGAGGGACATAGTTTGGGACCAAAAAATGAATGGAAAAGAGAGACAAAACCAAAAACTAACAACAGCAAAATAGAAAAAATTATAAAGAACAAAAGGAAAGCAGGCAAACACCAACAAGAATATACTTTAATAATTAAAAAGAAAACAAAGGAAACAAAAATGATTAAAAGAGAAGAGACATGCCCTCCCCCCACTATCATGAACCCAGTTCTATCTTAAAAATCTGGCTAGACAGAGCATGTACACTGGTAAAGTTAAGAACTCTCAACACACAGAATCCAGGACAAATAAACCCCTAAGGGCCAATAATGCAAGTAAAGATACCATGAGGGTAGGGGGAAGGTGTGGGGAGAAGGGGCAGAAAGGGGGAACCAATTGCAATAATCGATGTACAACTCTCCCCCCACCCTCCTCAGGGGGAGAAAAACAAAATACAAAAAAAGGAAGAGAAAAATAACATAAATCTATGGAAGGGGAAACATAAAGAGGATAGTAAAGGATAAAAATAAGAGAAAAGAAAGGAAAGGGAAAAGAAACAGAAAATAAAGCAAAGATAAAAGCAAAGAAAGAAAAGATAAAAAACAAGGGAAGCGAGATAAACAAAAAGAAAAGAAAACATTTAAGGTAGTGGCAGGACCCAGAGAAGAGAAAACTTTGGTGCCAGGTACCCGGTTTGGGTCAGTGTCCTCTGCCAGCCATGGGGTAATTAATGGTGAGAGGCAAGCGGGTGAGATGTACACTTCCAGATGGAGTTCCTGCTGGCCCAGGGGGTGTCTTGGATCAGATGGCCTGATCTGGAAGTAGGTCAAACAGTGGTTTGTCAGGGTGTTTGTTCTTAGAAGGGATTCTTTCAGGCCCAGAAGACACAGGGCAGCTGGTTATGGAAGGAGTTACTGCCCACCCAGAGGTGGCCAAGGACCTGGCACGGTGCACACTGCTGCTTGTATGATGAGGCAGATTTCATTCACCTCAAACAGGATGGCAGTGCACCAGGAGCCTGAGCCACGAGGCTCTGACCTTAGGTGGAGCATGGGCTACGTGTATCAGGTGGGGTTTGTCACCAGCTGCTAGGTGGGTAGGGGTTGGGACTGGGCATGCTTCTGGTTGCCCGTATGGTGTTGGGAACAAGGAAGAATCCCACCTTTCTTGTTGCCCACCGCTCATGTGCCAAAGCACGGTTACAAAAATTCAAGATGGCCATGCCACATTAGGCCAGCCAAAAATTCCACACCCAATAGGACTCTTGATGCTTTTGTTCAGCGTCTTCTCCTAACCACTTCTCTATCATTTCTTCTGAATCTCTGATTCCAGGATAATCATCCATATCTATTTCATCTGGTCCCTGGTGTCTTTGTTTTAGAGGGTCTATGTAGTGTGTTTCCGCAGTCTGAGATCTTGCTGGTAATCCTCTTCGTAGCGGTTTGTAAATAGCTTTTATTGCGGCATTTATCATTTTGCACTCTAGCTGCTATTTCGATTGTTTGTCTTCATCGTTGGACAGTACTCCTGGAGGATAATATTGTGTCTTCTTCCTCTTTTTTCCTTCAGTTATCTTCATAGGAAAATAGGGCACAAAGCAGATGCTCAGTAAAAATTTATTGAATAAATGAAGCTATAATGCATAGTGCAGGAAAAAGATGGATCACTCAGTAAAACAAATGCTATTTTAAGTAAAAATATATATATCTTAAATAAATTTTTTTCACCTCTTTAAATATTGTTATATTTCATTTTCTTCCATTGCACAAACTGGCCATTTCAAGCAATTATACATCATTCACAAGTCAATTTATTAGCTTGTTCATTTTTGGCAAATATTTCTTTTTCCAGGTGGGAAAGCCTCAGGCTTGCTCTTAGCCAATGCTAAGCTAAATTTATAAAGATATGTACACTGTAAATAATGGTTTCTTTTAACCAAGGTACTAGTGGGCACCAGGATTTAAAACTTTTGCCTGAAGCAAGCAAGGAATAAGAACAAAATGGAAATATAAAATATTTTCCTATAAAATACTTAGATAAGAATTGGTACACTACTTAATTTGCTTTTAATAAGTATAACTAAACTTAAATTTCTTTTAAAAAAATCATTTTTAGCTGTTCTTAGATCCTGTTTGCTTAATGGAGAGAGTTAACAATCTCATTGCGTGACAAGTTTCTTCCGAGTGTGTATATCACGCTCCCTCCATTTGGGGGGAATCAGTTCGCCTTTATGAAATTTTCTCCAGGGGAGAAGTCAGATGATTTTTCCCTAGGTTCCCACCAAGCAACTTTCTTGGTATCCATTAGAACTCCTCTCTTCTGTTGTCTCGTCAACCCAGCTCCTTGCCTATAATGGCTGAGCGAGGGGTGCACACAGTCCCCAGGCGGCAGTGGGCTGCTCCTTTCTCAGGCTGATGAGTCCTGCTCCTCCTTGTGCACAAACCTTAGTGTTGCTGGTTTCAGTTACAACTTTCTGATTTAAATTTACATAAAATTAACACGTTCCCCTGGGAAGTGACAGTTTTATGGAGACATTTCCTTGACTGATCTCATGCAATCAAAAAAAAAGAAAGGAAGAAAGAAATCCACGGGGCATTCATTTACACTTGTAAAAGTGGTAGGCTGTGGTTCTGTGCCATTTTAATTTGCACTGCTCCTGATCTTGCCATCACTAATTAAAAAGGGAATTTAGGGTAATATAAACAAGGTTCTTTGGGCTAGACTAGAAGCACTTTTTTTTCCCCTCGGGAGTCTAAAGAAGGAATGACTAGGTAGTCTCTGGGTCAAAAGATAGCATGTTCTTTATGGTGAGGGTGGCATGGGGTCTCATAACCTATTCAGTTTGACAGTTTCTTCTTTTGTGAAATTTTCTTCTAGTTTAGCCTTTCTTATCTCTCATTGTTCTTCACTGCTCTTTTAGTTTATGTTCTAAGAGCAAAGAGACCCTACATTCACATCTAATCTATTGAGACACATTTATGAACTGTTAAAGAGGACACAGAATAAAGGCATGCCACCTGGATGAGGTAGGCCGTCAGCACAAGGCCATAAAGCTGTCCAAGGTTTCACAGAAAGTCAGCCACTGACACAGGATGCGGGGGACAAAGGAAACTGTCACCAAGTCATGATCAGAAGATCAGCTCTTCATAGTTGCAAATGGAAAGGGACCACGATTGGGAGACATACATTACTGTAGAGTAGAAAAATTTTCAAATTGGTCCAGCATCCTCTGACCATGGGCTTATGAATCATGACTATGGGATTTATCCTAATTTCGATCAATGGTACATCCAGGCAGCTCCCTGAGGAATAGGCTGCCCCTTCCTGGGCTGGCTAGAGTGCTGGCAGTAATCCACTTTCAAACACACTCTGCCTGAGGGCAAATATTTTTACATTGTTGATCCATCAGCAGAAAGAACGCATGGAGGGTGAATCTGCATGTTGACTGAAAAATGGATTTAGGGTTTCCGCTACAAACACAGCCCTCCACAAACCTAGTGTTCAGAATTTAAGCTTTAATATATTCAACACAGTCAAGAAATCTTTAAAGCAAATCACACGGGAAGATATATAAGCTGATTTGAGATTGGAGAATTTCATGCACATTCTTTTTGGTCATTCATCCTTGAATAAATCTAGACAGCAATTTCTGAGTGTTGTTCAGTCAGATAGAAATGAATATTGGGGAGTGTGACCACAGAAAAATAAAAACTGACTATCGTTGAGTCAATTCTGGCTCAAAGTGACTCTATAGGACAGGGTGGAACTGTCCCTGTGGTTTCTGAGACTGTCAGCCGTTACAACAGTGGAAAGCCTCCTCTTTCTCCTGAAGAGCAGCTCATGGTTTTCAACCGCTGACCTTAAATAAAACAGCCCAACTCGGATCCCACTATGCCACCCGGTGACTACAGAGACCTTGTAAATTCTTAATGCCTTTTTTAATCAACCGATTACCATTGGCCAATACTGCGTAACCTATATCTGATTGGGTATCGGCTATCCTTTGTGTGGCCGATTCTTGAATGACTGGGACCCAACTCTGTGGAAAGGGAGTGGCAAGGTCACCACCGCCTGGTATGCTCACTGTGGTGACCACCTGGGCCCAGGTGTGGAGGGGAAGTTGGAGAAAGCAGCCATGAAAAGACATGGAGTTGAGTATCGTCTATTGACCCTCATTCACCTGGTCCACAGAGGCGAGAGATCAGACAGGAGAAGAAAGGTTTGCCGGCCTGAAATGTAAAGAGTTGTCCGGATTTCAAGCCTAATGGTATGACCTAGCTCAGAGATTGGCAAACTTTTGAGATGCTGTGTGTGTCACCCACAGCAATTTAGTAATTATTCAAGAAGCATAAATGTGTACTTACAAATAAGGAACGTTTAAAGTAACATTTAAAAATGAAACTAGGATAGTTTTATTTCCATTCCAATTTTATTTCAGAGCCACATACTTGTACATGCCCAAAGAGCCTCATATGGTTCAAGAGCTGAAGTGTGCCCATCTCTGACCTAGCCCATGGGGTCTAGGGCTGGTGAGAATGTATGAAGGGGTCAGCTAGTCTTAGGTTCAGGGAAGTGTGTGTGAATTCCCAAATTTGACCTCTATCTCTCTCTCTCTCTCAACTGTCATGCCGACTCATAGTGACCTATGGGAGAGAGTAGAACCGGCCCTGTAAGATCCTGGGACTCTACCATTCTATGGAGGTAGAAAGCCCTGCCTTTCTCCTGCAGTGGTCGTGGTTTGGAATTTCAGATCTTGCAGTCCAGCAGGTAACCACGACACCACCAAGGCTCCTGCTGGTTTTTAGGTTACTCTCTTCTTTTGTTGAGCAGAGACTGGTCAGCCACAAGGTTCAAAGAATAAAATATTGGCTAAAACGATTACCTAGGATGTTTTTCTTTTGTGTTCAGACACATTAATAGACACAAGGAGTTGATGATAAATTTAACCAGTATTATTTTCGTAGCAGAAACCAGAGTTCGTTTTTCTAGATGTTCTAAGTACTATGTATAGAGCTTGACTAATTTGCAAGATAATTGCATGTGCTTACATACTAAAATTTTAATTCTAGAGATTAGTGAATAGGGACAACTTTATCATGTTCTGGTAACCCCAAGATCTGAGGCCTATTTCTTCATTTAATAGGACAGTACTCTTGCATATCCTTGACATGGCAGCACTGTATTCTCTGAAGAACTTACTCCATCTCAAGTAGCAGCAAAAAAATTTTTGTAAAGAAAACTACTAACCCCACTCCCCATAATGAAACATGACTGCTCATGACAAGGACAGGGAAAGACACCTGATGGATCTAACTCTTGAGTCACCACACACTAGAAATGAGGCTGGAGGCCATGACCCTGACCAGCCAGGACCTTCCAAGTGAGCACATAGTTGGGTCCCAGCCAACCAGGGACCATCACTTGAGTCCCAGCCAACCCAGGACAACTGCTGTTTGGGGGGGGAAAGAAACAAAAACCATCCTTGAGCTCAACAACCCCTGCCAGACAAAAAGGGCCTGCCAGCTCTCCTCTGAGTCTCACAACTGCAGACCCGCTGGGTGTCTGTCCCCAGTGTCTATGCTGTGCTACCTCCTCCTACCAGTTTGTTCATCTCTGCGTTGTTGCCTTTCGAGAAGGGGGCAGCACCTAGATCCGCCCACAAAAGAGGTCACCGTACCCTATTATTTGCACGACCAGGAGCACATAAAAGAAGGATGACGGTTCTGTAGCATGAACCCACATTTCATCCCAAAGCATTCCATATATATGAATATCTTTGAAAACATGAAGTTAATTTTCCCTTCATTACATCTTCCAGTGTCTTATAAGATTAGGTGTCCCAAACTTCTGTAAAGGGACCAATAAGAAACAAAAGTGTCCTTTATAGGTCACAAGGTCTCTGTTGATAGTCTATAGGGAGAGGCATATTTTGCCCACCCATGAAATGCTTAAATAAAAATGTTTAACTCAAACTGAAGCGCATACGTAGCATGAATTTGTTAAAGGCATTATTTCACATGTAGACAGTGCCATCTTCTGGCAGTAGGAACTATTTGTATATTAACAGAACCAAACCAAACCAAACTCACTGGCCTGGAGTCTATGCTGAATCGTAGTGAGCCCCTGTGGCTTTCCAAGACCATGCTTTCCAAGACCATTAACTGTTTATGGGAGTAGAAACCCTAGCCTTTCTCCCTTGGAGCTGCTGCTGGTTTTGAACTGCCATCCATGCAGATCTCAGTCCAACGCATAACCACTCCACCACCAGGGCTCCTGTAGACTCCATACTTTCAGTTTCTTGACAGGTTAGGTGCCAAGGTTATTGTGTGCCAAAAAGAAAAAAAGAAACGTCTAAAATTATGTAATATTTTTTTCAAAGTAAACTTTGACAAAGAACATGTTTTTGTATATTTTTAAATAGATAACATTTTTAAAGAGACTAAGTCAGGACCCTAGAACCTAGATCTCTTTCTTTCACGAACTAAATGTTGAATCACAGACAAATTATACAGCCTTTGGGACCTGCATTTCCTCATCTATAAGATTGTTCAACTACCTTTTCATGTGCTGCTTTTCATTCGCAAATTCCAGTTGATATTTTCAAATTGTTTAAACATGTCTAGCTAGGTCTTTAGTAGCCTGGTGACTAAAGCGGCCCTGGTGGTGTGGTGAGTTGGGTGTCAGGCTGCTACCTACAAAGTCCCCTATTTAAATTCACCAACCATTCTGCTGGGGAAGGAGGAAGCTGTCTGCTCCTGGAATGTCTGCAGTCCTCCTCTAAAGGGTTGCTATGAATCCGAAACAACTGTATGACAGTAAGTTTGGTTTGGGGATTTGTTTTGGTTTGTTGTTGGTTTTCTTTGCTTGTCTGATTTTTAACTACCTACGTTGAATACAGACTTGTTTTTGACCCTGTTTTCATAGTTATGTTTCATTAATATAAGTTTGTTTTGTTACATGCTTGGCTTGAATTTCTTCAGGAACATATATATATATTAGATTTTTTTGAGTGGTTCTTAGCTTTGCACAAGAAAGAATTCTCATCAAAGCCTGAGTCCTGATCCAAGTGGGTATTTATAAAGGACAAAAGACATTTCAGGTTTCACAGTCACAGAATACAGGCAACCTCATGGGACTGCACACCCACACGTGGTGACCTGAGGCCAGAGAGTCCCTGCACAGCCAAGCAGGCACAGGAGCCAGGTCCCACTGGAGAGGGTAGAAGGCTTCAAAGAGAAGGGGCTTGCTATCCTACCGCTAAGGTATTTAAAGCCTCTGGCTGGGGAATGCTGGTTAGTGGTATTGGTCAACCCCATTGGCTGACACAAGCCTACCTGGGTGGGGTCATGAGCCTGGGTCTAGTTTGGGCCACCCAGGTGGGACTTTTGGTGGGGGCGGAGCTCTGATTTGGACCATGCCCAGTTAAAGTCTTATGGGTGGCTAAGGCTCGCCTGAGTCTCTTCCAAACCCCCTGTAAGGGGCCTTGTGCAGGCATGGGAAGGGACAACATCCTCCATTCTGCTACTTAACACACACACACATCCTTTTCCAAATAGCCACCCTCTAAACGATACCCAGTAGAAAAAGCCCACTAAATTGTGAGTAAAAATGAACTCAGGTAGCTGTAAACAAATTAGAAAAAAAATTCTGTGAAGGTTATCTGCGTGTTTTGTTGTTGTTGTTGTTGGGGGCTGTCAAGTAGGTTCTGACTCGTAGCACCCCTACGTACAGCAGAATAAAACACCGTCCAGTCTGGTGCCCTCCTCACACTTGTTCTGATGTTGGGGGAGCTCATGGTTGCAGCCCTTGTGCTAATCCACCTGTCAAGGCTCTTCCTCCTTTTCAACGGCCCTCTACCTTACCAACCTGATATCCTTTGGTGAAGTCTCACCATCCTTGCTTCTAAGGAGCATTCTGGCTGTACTTTTTCCAAAACCAATTTGCTAGTTCTTCTGGCTAGTTTCACTGCCTTCACCACACACCATAAATCAAATGCATCGATTCTTCTTCAGCCTTCCTTATTCAATGTCCAACTTTTACATGCATATGTGGTGATTGAAAATACCATCGCTTGGGTCAGACTCTCCTTAGACCTGAAAGTAACATCCTTGTTCTTCAATACTGGAAAGAGATACCTGGTGCAATGGGTTGTTTTAGTTAAAATGTATTCTATGTCAAACTGAGCATCCAAAAGTTAATGGGGTATATGCGTTCTTTCCATCTGCTGCAGTTGAGTTTGAAGTAAAGCCCAGTTTACTTAGCGGAGTTTCCACATCAGCTCCTTCTGGTGTGGACGATGGAGAACGCTGTGGGCCTTGAACGGATGGAGTCTCAAGTCTATAGCACAAGACCTGAGTCACCAAGAGATGGGAAGAAACTAGGTCAAAAGTGGCCATTTAGAATCAAACTATGGGTTTATTGTCCCCTTGGATGCTATAAAAATATTAAGCAGGTTTTTTTTCTTTTTCTTTTTTCCCCAGTGGGAGGTTGCTCCACCCAGTTTCCCCACCAGGAGACGTGTAATCCCCTTCTCTAAGATATGGATGCCCCTCCCACTGTCGCCCACCTCCACTCCCATATTGACTTGAGTTTCCAGTCAGGTGCAATTATCAGTCTAGTAAGACTGTCTGTTGACTTGGAAGCAACTTCACCCTCTCCCTGAATTTGAGAAATGAACCCCAGTTGAAGTGAGGTCTCCTTTATCGAAGTGGCTTTTAAGATGTGGACATAAAGGAGGTACTATATGGTTCATGGGCACTACGTAGGCTCTCCACTTCATTGCTTGGGAAAATGGATTAGAAGAGTATATGATGCTTGCCTTGTCTCGTTATTTATACTTACAGTAGTGGACTCAGATAATAGTTGTCCTTTTGTGACTGAATAACCTCACTCAGCACGAATGTTTCTAGGTCCATCCACATCAGGAGGCATTTCATGGTTTCATCTGTGTTTCAGGGATGCATAGTATTCCACTGTGTGTATGTGCCAGAGTTTCTTTATCAATTCTTTGACAGATAAGGAGCCTTTGGTGGTATAGTGGCTATGCAATAGGCTCCTAACTGCAAGGTCAGCAGTTCAAAATCACCAGCTTCTCAGTGGGAGAAAGACAGGGCTTTCTACTCCCATAAAGAATTGCAGTCTTGAAAACTCATAGGGGTAGCTCTACTCTGTCCTTACAGGGTTGCTATGAGTTGGTTTTGACTGGATGGCAGTCAAGGAGAGTTACTTCTGCTGATGGACAGTTGGACAGGTTCCAGTTTCTTGCGATTGTGAACTGTGCTGCAATGGACATGGGAAAGCATATGTCTGTTCTTGTTCTGTGTCTAATTTCTTTGGAGGATATGCCCAGCAGAGGTATTGCTGGGTTGCATGGTATGTATATGCCCAGTTGTTTTAGGTAGCACCCTATCACTTTCCACAATGGTTGCATATACTTACAAGCCCACCAGCAGTTTATAAGAATTCCACTTTCTCTGCACCCACTCCCGCATTCGTTGTTCTCTGTTTGCTTATTTCATTTGGACTCGTTGTGAATGTAAGGTGATATTATATCATGGTTTTGATTTGCATCTCCCAAATGACTAGTGACCATAAACGTACTTCCTTGGATCTAAGACTGGACCACTCTAGTGTGAGAGGCAGATGATTGATATCTCAAGGTTATGGAATGAACAGTCATGGGGCTTTAGTTAGATCTTTTACTTTGAGGGAGGCCAATGAATGGTGGCCTAGCACTACCATATATTTACTATTTTAATACTCTCTTTGATTTCTTATGGCATTCTTTAGTCTGGTAGACTTGGTTCTGTCTTTGTGAATGAAAGTTATTGAAAGTTTGCCCTATCATCAACACCCATTTTTCATGTAAATAGTGTCCCATCACTTTAGAGTTTAATCACTCGAAGTCAACAATTCATATATTGCATTCAGAAGCTGGCTTATACTTCTATAACAATGTTCAACTTCTATACCACCCACTGAATCAATGTCACTATCAATATAATTACCTTGTGCCCTAGGAGGATGCTTTATAATGTTCTCTATCATAAAATAATTTTGTCTCTAAAGTGAATCAGAGACATATATATACTATAGATATATGAATGTATTCTGAGCTTGCACATATTTCTAACCCAAATCTAAGAACTATTAGCTCTTATGGATAACCCTACTCAATATACTCAATACTTGCTCTCGGGAAGAGATCACTGAACATATGGGCACTACAGCAAAATGTGGTGAAGAAACCAGATGGTGCCCAGCTATCAGAAATAACAGGCTAGGATCTTAAAGGCATGTCTTCAAACAAGCTGTCATCTATCAACTGAGTTCACATGGAATAACTACACCAGCCTGTGTGATCTCAGAATTATAAATCCAAATCCAAAGGAACTGATGGAATCAGAGGTTAAACTATGAACATACAGTTTCCAGAAGGCTGTGGATGACAGTGGAGGCACAAAACCCCTTTGCATCATCCCCACATGGATTAAGCCACCAGTGAATTCCCTCTGACCAAAGTCCAAGGATGTGAACAGCTTTGCTATCAGACAAAGGCCTTTGTGAAGTCGATTATGGAAGCTACCATTGCTGTTGTTAGGTACCATCGAGTGACCCTATGCAAAACAGAACAAAGCACTGTCTGGTCCTGTACCATTTTCACAATGGTTGCTACTCTAGAGCCCACTGCTGCAGCCTGCAGCCACTGTGTCAATCCATCTCCCAAAGGGGCTTCTCTCTTTCGCTGCCCCTCTTTATCAACTATGATGCCCCTTTTCCTGGGGCTTGTCTCTACTGACAACATTTCCAAAATACGTAGCACAAAGTCTCCCTATACTGGACTTTCAGGAGCACTGTGGCCATACTTCTTACAAGACAGGTGTATTTGTCCTTTTGGCAGTCCATGGTACATTCAACATTTTTCACCAGCACCACAATTAAAACGGATTGATTTTTTTTTTTGTTTTCTTTATCCAGTGTTCAACTTTTACATGCATATGAGGGTATTGAAAATACTATGGCTTAGATCGAATACACCTTAGTCCTCAAAGTAATATCCTTGCTATTTAACATATTAAGAGGTCTTTTGCAGCAGATTTTCATATAATCCAACTTCTCTGATTCATTCTGCATACAGATTGAACAAGGATGGTGAGAGGATACAATTCTGGTGCACACCTTTCTGATTTTAAACCATGCAGTACTCCCTTATTCTGTTCCCATAACTGCCTCTTGATCCTTGTATAAGTTCTGTATGAACACAATGAAGTGTTCTGGAATTCTAATTCTTCTCAAGGCTATCCATAGTTTGTTATGGTCTACATAGTAGAATGCCTTGGGATAGTCAAGAAAACACAAGTAAATATCTTTCTGGTATGCTCTGCATTCAGTCAAGATCCATTTTACATCAGCAATAGCATCCTTTGTTCCACATCTTCTTCTGAACCCAGCCTGAATCTCTGGCAGCTCCTTGTCGATATACTTCTACAACCATTGATGGATAATCTTCATCAAGAAATGTACTTGCATGTAAAATCCTTGATATTGTTCCATATTTGAGTGTTCTGTTGGGTCACCTTCTTTGGAATAGGCACAAATATGGATCTCTTCCCGTCAGCGGCCAAGTAGCGGCTTGGCTTATGCTTTCAGTGCAGCTGGAATGTCGTCCTTCAGTACCATTGAGTTTTGCTCATGTTCTTGAACAAGAATGGATTGTGGACTAGTCTTCATCACCACTGGTTCTGGCTCATATGCTATGAGCAAGAGTGGGATGTCTTCTAGCTCTTTTTGGTACAGTGACTCTGTGTATTCTTTCTAACTTCTTTTGTTGTTGTCTACATTATTCAATATTTGGCCTATAGAATCTTTCAAGATTGCAATCTAGTCTTGAATTTTTAAAAATTCTTTCACTTTGATATGCTGAGCATGTTGTTTCTATTTGGTTTTCTAATTTTAGTGCTGTACACATTTCATTATAATGTTCATGACCATATTTTACTTTGTCTTCTCAAGCTTCCCTTTGAAATTGAAATTTTTTGTTCAGTTCTTTGACTTCAACATTTCTTCCATTTGCCTTAGCTATTCTTCAATTAAGAGCAGGTTTCAGAGTGTCTTCTGACATGTACTTTGATCTTTTCTTTATTTTGTCTTTTTAATGACCTTTGGCTTTCTTCATGAATGATGGTCTTGATGTTATCTCACAGTTTATCAGGTCTTCTGTCATTAGTGGTCAATGAAGCAAATCTGTTCATGGGATGATCTTGAAATTCAGGTGGGATTGACTCAAGGTCATATTTTGGCTCTAATGGACTTGTTTTAATTTTTTTTTCCAGCTTCAACCTAAATTTACATATGAGCAATTGATCATCTGTTGCAGTCAGCCCTGGGTCGGGTTTTAGCTGCGGAATCTAGGAAGTCATCAAAAATGAAATGGCACTCATAAAGCTCGATGTCCTAGACATTAGGGAGCTGAAATGGACTGTTATTGGCTTTTGTGAATCAGAAAATCACATGGTTTACTCTCCTGGGAATGATAGCAGGTGCAGGTGCATTAAAATGTAGTATCATTTGATCTTCCTTCTGATGCATTTTAAAGTTGTTTCAATTTTTAATAGTTTCTGCTTTCTTTTCAATCAAGGTTTCAACTGTTTTGCCTCGTCACGGTTGTTTGTTTGTTTGCTTGTTTCCTCTTTGTGTTTTATATGATTTTCTGTATATGAAATCTAGGAAATGTTAATCTATAGGGATGGTAACCGGATTAATAAATTTACCTAGAGCCATGGGAGGGGATGTTGGGTTAAATGGGGAGCTAAAAACAATGAGTATGAGAAGAAAATGGTCTGAGATTGATTGTGGTGAAGATTGTACACTGCTTTTTAATATGACTGAATGATTAAGTTGTATGATAGGTGAAGTATATGCCAATAAAACTATTTTTTTAAGTTAATGGAGAAGTACCTGCAAAGTTTCTACAACCCTGGTTTTGTGGTGATAACTAGCAGTAACAGAGTCACAGAGTTTGGGCAGCTCTTTTTACCTCCTGCATACGTTAGCACTACCTGCATGGCAGCCAGCAGGGCTTCTGAGAGTACTCCGAGCACCTGCATCCAATAATTCGGTGCTGGTTGAACATGCCATCTCCTAAGACCCCATACTCCACACCACCATTACACAGCAGAAATATAACACATGTGACATTGACATTGCCATTGATATGTTCTATTTGGGCTGCTAACTGTACCGTGGTTGAAACCCACCAGAGGCTTCTCTAGAGAAACATGAGGCTATCTGCTCTCATAAAGGTTTATAACTTCAGAAACACTAGATGGAGTTGTTATGTGTCAAATCAGCCTATCATCTATTATACCCATGGCTTGCTCTTCAAAGTGATTGAAATGTAGTATCTCATGAGAATAGCGCAATTGTATACTAGCTCCTTCAATTAGTGCTCTCTGCCTTCACACGGGTACACTTATATAAATAATCCGTATAGCACTGTGCGGAAGCTGTTATTATGATGAGGTATTACTTTCAGGACTAGGTCAAGAGTATATGAAAGAATCTGACCTGAAAATATCCCCTGATCTCATGTTAACTTTTAAAAGATGGCTGGAATTCCATGAAGTCAAAGTTTGGAAGCGTGGCCTTCAGTGAATGGCTAGCAAGACAAAAGGGACCGTCCCTCAGAGCTACAACCCAAAGAAAGCGAATTCTGCCCACAGCTCTGAGGCCTGGCAGAAAGCTCCACACCTCAGATGACAACTACAGTGAACCCTCGTTTATTGCGGTTAATCGGTTCAAGACCCTACCGTGATAAATGAAATTCCGCGAAGTAGGATTCCTTATTTGTAAATCAAATATTTTCGTAGTTAGAGCATAGAGGACATGAAAAACACCCTTTAGTCACCATTACACTCGTATTACCCAATTTATTAAATGAAAAAGGGAAAATACAGTAAAACATTTTGGATGTTACAATGATCATTTATTATTTATTATATTATTTATGGCATCAAGCGTGTACAGTATGAGCCAATCAGTGGCAGTAATGACAGAGCATGCGCTGTTACGCAAAAACCGCGATAGAGTGAAGCTGCTGAAGTCGAAGCGCGAAGTGGCGAGGGTTCACTGTATTTAGCACACACTATGATTTCCACCTTATGTGTCACGCTTTCTGATCAACAAAATGGGGTGGGAGTAGGGGGAATGGGTTGGTTTTTTTTTTAAATCACTAAATTTAGGGTCATTGTCTATGCCCTGGTAAGAAATTATTATGAATACTAAGAATTTCTCATATAATCAAATACTATTCACATAAACACTAATTTTGCAATGTGTCCAGAATACTTCTCATAAAAGCTGACATCAAAGCCATCGAGTTAGAGAGTCAAAATTCACGTTAACCACGGATGGGCCCTTTTGATGATGTGACTTCTTTCCTGACTAGCCACCCAAGGATGAGAAGATGTACCAGAGTACGGTAGGCATGCAGTCCCCCAGGCTCCGATGCCCTGCTTTGCAAGGGCCCCTGAACTCAGAGGAAAAGTGCTCATGGAAGAGAAAAGTGCATGCGGCCTGTTCCTTTAATCCCTAAACGGATTTCTCGGAAAGACAAAAACCAGTGTAAAAACAAAACCACGAGAGCATTATCAGGCCATTGAAGGCCTGCGCACGCAGTTACTTTTGACCACTAGGGGGCAACATAACCAGGTACGATGATTACTGGGGCGCCACTTTAGCAGGCTACGGTCGCATCCACTTGAAAATAGCTTTGGAACTCAAAGTATACTCCTTGTGTGTTCAGCCCACAGGCATAATTAGCGGCACAAAATTTTGGATAGTCCATCTTGTCCGTTCTGCCCACTGCCGACCTCAATCTGAAAGCACCTCCCCAAAAGCACAGCACCACACGCGTCCCGACCTGGAATAGAAAAGGCCGGTCCCCCAACGTCCCCGGCATGGATTACCCGGCGGGGGCGGAGTCGGGAGAGGGGGCGGGCCTGACGCCACTGCGTGGGGCGGTACCAAGCGGCTCGTCGCGCCTGCGCGAAGGGCCTGACGTCGGGCAGCGACGTTACTTTTGAAACGAGTGGCGGGGAACTGCTGCTGGAGCCGCCCCTCTTCGTAGTTACCGGGCGCAAGCGCCTACCTTTGTCTGTGGGCCCGGCCATGGCGCTGCAGCTCACCCGGGAGCAAGGCATCACCCTCCGCGGGAGCGCTGAGATCGTCGCCGAGTTCTTCTGTGAGTCCGCCGCGCAGGCTCGGCTTGCGGAGCACCCAACGGGCGCAGGCCGTCCCCGAGGCCCCGCGGCGCGGCGCGGCCTCGGCGGGGATGCGGGCTGGACCGGAACGGCCTGAATCCAAGCCCGCCCCGCCCCGCGCCGTCGGCGGGACCGGGGGCTCCCGGGAGAGGCGCGCGCACGCGCCGCATGGCGGGCCGGCGCCCGCGGAGCTGTGCGGGCCCCGGGTGCCGAGCGGCCGCTTCCCCAGGAGCACTTCCGTGGTGTGGATCCCCACCCCGCCGGGACCGGGGTGCCCCTCGGCATGTTTTCGTAACCAGCCCCGGGCCCTCCGAGGCGGGCGACACACGCCAGGCCAGCTGCACCCACAACTTCTAATAGAGCCTGAAGGACAAAAAGCTAGTCTGAGCTTGGTTTGACATCTAACCCTGACCCTGCCGTACTATGGATAACCTGTGGCGGGGGTAGGTTACTGCATTGGGGTGTTTTGAGTTTTCTTTTGTTCTGTAAAGGCATATATGGCTTGCTTTCACCTAGAAACAAGGTTTGGTGGCCGTGTCGTGTCCTTTGAACAGCTATGTTGAGAGAACCCCCGGTGGCGTTGTCGATTACTAGCCGAAAAGTCTAGCAGTTCAAAAGCACCAGCCTCTCCTCAGGAGAAGATGGGGCTTTCTTTCCACTATCGTCAAACGTTACAATTTAGGAAACACGTAGGGGCGTTTCTGCCTTATCAAACAGGGTCACCAAGGTCGACACAGTCAGTTTGTGTTTGGTTACTGGTTACGCAGCTTTTAATTTGCAGCACAAACGCCTGTGCTTAGGCATTTACAGTTTTAGAGCATAAATAAAGCCATAGCCACAGCTAGATATGTTTTTGTTGTCTAAAATCGGAATGATAATAACTTTTGTTCAACCTTTCTTTTGCTTTCAGCATTTGGCATTAACAGCATTTTATATCAGCGTGGCATATATCCATCTGAAACATTTACTCGAGTACAAAAATATGGACTCACTTTGCTTGTGACTACTGATCCTGAGCTCATAAAATACCTGAATAATGTGGTGGACCAGCTGAAAGGTATTTGGTTATTGAAGGCAACTTGAGTTTTGCATTACATTTCCTGCCATTAATATCTATGTGAGTAGATTCTCAAGCAATGGTGGGTTTCTCTAGACTTGAGTTTCCCCACTTCAGAGAACTCTTGCTTTAGTAGTTTAATGCTATCAGAATAGCAAAATGAGGTCATTGGAGGGCTGGGGGAGGCTTTTATAGTCTCCGATACAAGCTAGCAAGAAGCACACCAGTAGGAGCAGCCTCCCTCTTCCAAAGTTGCTTTTAAAGGTGAGAGTAAGGGCTAACTCTCCTTAGTCATTCATAGAGCTATACCAAGGTCAGTTGGCTTGGAACCCTCTAGGGATCTTTAGATTTGTACCTTCATCTTAGTTAGATGGAGAAGTAAGTTTTGCCTAAGCCACAGGTCTATTTTGAGACCACATAAATGACACTCCACCCTAGGTATATCTGGGCTTTCTCATTTACTGTCTTGGTCCCTGTTTATTTTGATTAAAATGGAGGAATTATTCTTAGAGGCAAACTGTTTAGCTGTTTTAAATCTAATTCTCTCTAGCCTTCTCAGGAACTTTGCCTTATTTCTTCTGCTTGATATTTTACACTTCTGTTTTAATTGAAATTCTTCCCATTGGCATCATCTCTGGTTTTATGAGAAGAAAAATTATCACCTGTTACAAATCCCCTTCAAGTTGCTGTTATATGCCCATATATCCAGCTGGTGGTCGGGTTTTTTTTGTACTGCCTGCCAGGATACACAGAACTTTTCTGGCTTCTGCATGTGCTAAATCAGTTTCAAGATTCCTTTAGGACCCAAATATTGGTCCCTCCTTCCACTATAAAATTTATTTCTGTGTGCTCTGACATGGAAATTTATATCCATTAATATGCAATATTGCACCTGGTGGCTTATTTCTTGAGCTTTCAAAACCACTCGCAGCTCCTTGGGAGAAAGGTGAGGCTTTTTGCTCCCATGAAGAGTTAGTCTAGGTAAACCCAAAGAGGCAGTTTTACTCCATCCAATAGGGTCGTTATGAGTCAGAACTGATGTTGTGAATGTCACACGCTAACCTGCTAACCATGAGGTAAGCGATTCGAATCCACCTGCTGCTCCACAAAAGATGAAGTTGCCTGCTCCCATAAAGATGTACTACACTTGATCTTAGCCAAAAGGCCGAGAAGCGATTCCCATAAAGATTTAAAGTCTCAAGAATCCAAAGGAACACTTATACCTTATATCAACCAATCCTATTGGGTTGATATGAGTCAGAATCAATTCAGTGGAAATGAGTTGGGGTTTTTTTATGTGTATTATTTTGGCTCTCAGGTCAATTTTGAGGCATAGAAGCCCAATAGGATAAAATAGAACTGCTCTGTAAGGTTTCCAAATCTAAGTCCTTGAAGGTGCAGATAATCTTTCCCTTCTGGACCAGCTGCTTATGAATTTGACCGCTTGTGGTTACTTCTGGTGTCCTTTACAAATTTAGATCTAACCTAAATTTCCTAACACCTCACTTAAGTATCGAGAGGCTTTCTCAGTTAATATCCCAGTGACATTGTCCATTCTTTTTCCCAGTGAACATCTCAGACATCCAACCATTAAGTAATTCAGACCAGAAACATGGGAGCTATTTCTGACTGGTTCCTTTTCCTTAGCTCCATGCGTAATGCAGTAAGTTTTAACCATGACATCTCTTTTCTACTCAGTTTCTACCACCATGGCCTCCTACATGCTTTCAGTATCTCAGCTTGCTGGAATACTAATAAATTAATTATTTTGAAACGCACGCCTAATTATATCAGGCCCCGCTTTCAAAATAATGACTTTCCTGGTTCATAGCATCTTCATTTAGGTCACACGGATCTGGTACCTGTTTATTTATCTTTCCAAATTTAATATTGGTCATTCCTGCTTTATTTATAAAGTTACACGGGTCTTTCAGTCCTCTGATCCTGTGCTCTTCTGTTTGAGTAGTTAAGGTGTGTACTTCCGTCCCTTTTTAGCCTATTCATGCTGTCTGATTTTCAGAGGCTTCCCTGGGTGGGTCAATGTTTCCAACTGCTCTTTTTTTTTTTTTAATCATTTTATTAGGGGCTCATACAACTCTTATCACAATCCATACATACATCA
>NW_022103930.1:177004-180690 GCF_000313985.2 Echinops telfairi | reverse complement strand
TTTCAGCCTCCTGAATGGTTTCCTGGTTTTCATTCATTAAGCTGGGGAACTTTTCCTCCAAGAATTCTCTCACTATTGTTGCAGATGACTTCTTTGTTGTGTCTTCCTCTGGTAAGCCAATAATTTCAATGTTGTTCCATTTCATAGCATCAGACAGAGCTCTTAGGTTTTCTTCAGCTTCTCTGATGATCTGACTGGATTTTTGTTTGCGTTTGTTAAAGTCTGCTTGGCTGTCCTCCAAGTCACTGATGTGGTTCTCTGCTTCCTCCAGTCGATTCTCGAGGTCCGTGTTTCTGCTACTGGTTGTTGTTATCTCCTCCCTAAGCTTCTGTATTTTCCTTTGGCGTATGGCCTTTATCTCCTCTATCATTTCATCCTTTTTCTGTATTGTTTCCCTCATATCCTGTATGACTCCAAGCATCCTGAAAATTTCTTTCTGTGGCAGCTCAATGTCTGCTTCTTCTATGTATGTTGTTATGTTCAGGACATCTTCTGCCATTGCCTTTTGTTTCTCCTTTGTTCGTTGAAGTCCTTGGGGCTGATGGCTGTAAGGCTGATGGGTTGCCTGCTTTGGTGTTGCGGAGGTTGGGCAGAGGTTCCTGCCACAGCTTGGAACATTGAGGTGCATTGGCTGAACTGCCTTAGGCCCCCAGGCACACAGGCAGGAATTCCCTGGTTTGAAATTGGGCAGAGTATCCCCCTGGTGGAGGTCAGCAGGGCTTTTCCCCAGCCTCATGCTATACTGCACAGGGTGGAGCTCACCTAGCTGGGTGTGGAGCTGGTATAATTGCCCTAGGCTAAGGGGAGTGGTATGGAGGTCAGCAGTAGAGTGTGAAAGAACAGGAAAGAGACAATAGGAGAAAAAAAATTTTAAGTAAGCCTGCTTAGACTGTGGGAATATATAGAAGAGAAGGAAACAAAAGTAACAATGTAGCTGAGCCCCAATCCTTGCCTGTCCGCTGCAAGGGTTTAGTCCCTGCCATGAGGGCGCGGTGGCAAACGGGCTGTGTTAAGAAAAAGCCCCTGCGCAGCCCACCAAGACTGTGGGGGGATAGAGAGAAAAGATTGAAACAAAAGTAATAATGTAGCTGAACCCCAATCCCTGCCAATGGAGCTGCAAGCGTTTCATCCCTGCCCTGAGGCAGGCAACGACAAACTGGCTGTGTTGAGAATAAACCCCCTTATGGGCTCCAAATGGTCCCCGCTCTGGCTCAGACAGTGGCGGGGCTAAGGTCAATCCCTAGCCGGCCTCCACTGACGTAAGCCAAAAGCCCCCAGCCCCTCAAAACCTTGTGCCTACTTTTCTTTATGTTGCTCCTCCTGTAGTCCAGCAGTGTTGAATTTCTCTCTAAGCAACTCTCCTGGGCTGGATTCTACGGAGTCACTCTGGTATGTGTCACTCCGTTGCCATCATCCTGGAAGTCCTCTAACTGCTCTTGTAGCAGGTATCATTAGGGTATTTTTCACAGTTGTAATTTCACAGTTGTTGATGTGTTGATTAGACTAATGCCCATCTCCTTTAGTTTTAGCTTAATTGAGGATGAAAACAGCATGCACTACATCTCAGTGCTAGGTACACATATTGAGAATTTAAAATAAGCTAAATTATCAATGAGACAGATTTCCTAAGAGGTGGAAGAGTGTTAAGTTGGTAGGACTTTGCCACGGATAAGAAGGGAAACTTCAGAAAAGAAGAGTTGTTTTGCAGTGCAGTGTGCCATCAAAGATACTTTGTTGTGTGTTACAGATTGGTTGTACAAATGTTCGGTTCAGAAGCTGGTGGTGGTCATCTCAAATATTGAAAGTGGTGAAGTCCTTGAAAGATGGCAGTTTGATATTGAGTGTGACAAGACTGCAAAAGATGACAGGCAAGTATGAAATTAATTTTACTGTCTCGTTTTCAAACCTTATTTTTATTACTAGATAAGTTCTGAATATATGGAACTACTGTCATATAAATTGGATAAATTTTTTTCTAATATGAACTTAATTTTATTTTCAATTTCCTTGGGAAAAGAATTTTGTTCATTTTGACATATCGTTGATTTGTACAGATAGTCTTTCTACCACAATTTCCCGTGATCTATATCACTGAACTTCATTGAAGTCTAAGCTTGAGTGTTTATGGTGCTAGGAGCCCTGCAAGTGAGTGTAGTCCGCAGTTCTAACCCAACTGCTCAAAGGGAGAAGGTTGAAACTGTCTGTTCCTATAACATTTACAACCTCAGAAACCCAAACAGTTAGCAATGAATTGGATTTCACTTGATGGCAATGGAAAAGCAAAACTATTCAAGCTATACTTAATGGCCCTTTAACCAAGTGTACTTTAAGGGATTTCCTATTCTCATCCTGCTTACAAAGTAGCCCTGCTATACTTCCTTTAGTGTCCAAAACTTCTAAATCATGAATAAAAAGTCCCTAAGAGTCTGAAGGTTCAAGATTCCTGGATCGAAAAGGCTGGTATCTACCATTATCCTTGGAGAAAAATAGGGCTTTCTGCTCCTGTTAAAGAGTTACAGCATGAGAAGCTCATTGGGACAGTTCTACCCTGCCCTGTGGAGCCACAATGAGTTAGTATGGACTCAGCAGTCGTGAGTAAATGCTGCCATAAGCATAGTTATCTGAAAACTCCGAACTGTAGTTGTTGCTCTTAATTAAATGTACTTTTGCTTCTGGAACCTGGTTTCTGGTTTGGTTTTTAAACATTATTAATTGGTATGGTTTCTTTGAAGTGCACCCAGAGAAAAATCTCAGAAAGCTATCCAAGATGAAATTCGTTCTGTGATAAGACAGATCACAGCAACAGTAACATTTTTGCCACTGCTGGAAGTTTCTTGTAAGTATTTATAAGATCTCTCATTTATTTAACTTCATGGGGGAAAGACGAATGACCTTTTATTTTTTTTCTTGTAATATAATTGTGAGAGCATTATAAAACAAAAGTAATATATGTGCATTCTAGAAAATTGGGAAATGCTGAAAAAAATGAAAACATTCATAATACTCATTCTGATAATCCTTTTTGTGATTTTCTGTTCATTTTTATTATATAATTAAGATCATAGTTGTTACTGTGTTTTGCTCTTTAATCATAGTCCTTCGTTCATCAAATATTTACCGAATGCCTACTATATACCAGACAGCCTGGGTACGAGGATAGCACAGTGAACAAGCCAGTGTGCTTGTTGTCTCTCCTATGGTTTGCAATCATTTTTTTCCAATGGGACAGTAACATTTGTTGTTATATTTAATGGTTTCCTCTTTAGAAAGGAAAAGAACCTGCAGCTTTTCCTAAGTCAAACTAGCAGAATGTAATATATTCTGTATTAAAATATAGTTTCATTGAGGGAAAAAAGGTTAATATTTAGAGACCAAACCCACTCTAACCTAATACTCTAGATGGTTGAAAACAGAGACAGGGAAGGTTGGTTGATATTTTCAGAAGTAATATACTTTGATGTATTTTTATCTCCAATTTAGGTTCATTTGATCTGCTGATTTATACAGATAAAGATTTGGTTGTACCTGAAAAGTGGGAAGAATCAGGACCACAGTTCATTACCAATTCTGAGGAAGTTCGTCTTCGTTCATTCACTACTACAATCCACAAAGTAAACAGCATGGTGGCCTACAAAATTCCTGTCAATGACTGAGGGATGGGATGAGAAAAATAATGTATTTGCAAT
>NW_022103930.1:175143-176575 GCF_000313985.2 Echinops telfairi | reverse complement strand
TAATATAATCCAGGAGTAATGAAACTTAGGGGTCCTTCCACCACTTATTTAGATGTATAATTCCTTTGTTGAAAACATTTCCATTTGATATTAATTTATATAACCTGTACCTATGAAGCTATGGATGTTTCTACTGTTTAATTTTCTGTGGTAGAGAACTCTTTAAAAATATTTTTTATGTTTGATAAAATCAAGCTTTAAATGACAGTGAAATAAAGTTAAGTTTGTATCTTTTAAATTGGGCTTCAAATATGTTTATATTTGGTATTAATATGTTTATATTTGGTATTAGGATAGGTTTGATACAAGTTGATTTTTGTGTGTAGAGCCAAAAGATCATGAGTTGAGTAAATCTGATACTTTGAATATATTGGATTTTGATTATACTTGCTTTAATCTTCAACAATCAATTTAAAATAAGCATTCGTTGTTTGTATAAAATAATGTCATTTTGAAATAGGTTCAGTTTAGTAAATGTTTGATTATAGTACCTTTCCAGAAGCCCCTATCTGATGCATATGGTTAGACTGCTAACCAAAAGGTTGGCAGTTAGAACTTACCTAGAGGCAACTTAAAAGTGAGGCCTGGCAATATGCTTTCACTCGTTCACAGCCTTGTAAACAGTCAGGTCTATGTTCACAGCCTTGCAAACAGTCAGGTCTATTCTGCATCCTTGGGGCTGCCATGAGGTAAAAACTCAAGAGCCAGCTAGCAATGCCAAAGATTACCGTTCAATACTCTTAACCTTACCTTTTTGTCTTGTGTGTTATTTCTCACTATGTCCTTAATAAGGCCTTTTCTTTTTGTTATCTTAGTATTGTTTATATACTTTAACAGTTTGCTTAGTCCTGTGCCTGTTGGTTGTCAGGTGTCCATCCTTTCCAGCCAGTTCCCAGATATTTTTACAAAGTGAGCCTAAAGCAAACATTTAAGAAGTCTTTTTTAGTTCTAATTAATTCACTGAGTCCAAGTCTAATCAGCAGCAGTGAATTGGTTTTGTTATGTTTTTGTTTTTTAATCCCATCTCATTTTATAATAAATTTAGTGGCTACTTCTTATCTCATAGCGTATAGGAACTCTTAACTTCCACTGTTGAGTACATATATGCTATCCATTTATTCAAAGATTACCTACTGGACATCTATTAATATGCAAAAATATTATGTGCCAGGGTGACTGAAACAAAGTTCTGACTTTCTGAAGCTTACAATTATATGAGGAAAATGAAAGTACATTGCAGAGCATTAGAATGTAACCAAACATGTTCATTTAATTGTGCTTTTTTTGGTCTTCATTAGTTCACCAAGTTGAATCATCTTGATCCACTTGGTGCTTGTTAAGAATACAAAGCTTTATCTTTCATCTCATTGTTTGGCAAGTAGGTGCCACTATTTGATGGTTATTGACGTGATGACAGTGAGTTTAGTCTACC
>NW_022103930.1:172572-173927 GCF_000313985.2 Echinops telfairi | reverse complement strand
TGCTGACAGCCAGACTCAAGCACACTTCCAAATGATCAGTCATGGTGGAACGGTACTTGGACTTAATGATCTTTATGTGGAAAAAGGCTGACTCACATAAATAAGTAGAGCCGAATAATGCAGTCAAGGAGGTAAGACATTTTCTCACGCTTGGGTACTTTTCCCTCTGCGAGTAAGTTCCATAACTGTTCATGTGCTCTGGACTTCAGCTGAATGTCGGCTTGTAGTGTCAAAATCTCCCATTTCGTATGAATGATTTGTTAAACGAAGGTCTAAATATTGGCGATAGCTAGTCAGTTTTGCTGCACTTAGCACGGTTGTTTGCACATGCGCTTGACACCTAAGATTGCATCTGAT
Organism: Echinops telfairi; assembly: GCF_000313985.2. Taxonomy (NCBI): domain Eukaryota; kingdom Metazoa; phylum Chordata; class Mammalia; order Afrosoricida; family Tenrecidae; genus Echinops; species Echinops telfairi. Next base: position 173,570 of record NW_022103930.1, on the reverse strand, counting down.
TGGCTGTGTTGTATATCAATTAAGTGACAGGATTGATGATAGGGTAACATCTTTTTTAATGCCATGCAATCTATCCACACTACATTTGCGATCAACATCTTGAGCACCCCTGCTCTAGGGGAATAGGAAGCCCTGTTTTTCTCCCACAGATAGGCTTGTAATTTCAAATTGCTGACCTTGCACTTAGCACCCCAATGTATAACCAGTATGCTAACAGGACTCCTAAGTAGACACTAGTAAGAATAACGTATTCATTTGAATTTGGGTTTATAAATGCAAACATTTGAAATACAGTATGGGAAGGAAAGCAGTAAAATGAAGCTTCACAAATATTGAGAAAATAATGAGCACCCAGTTTGCAGAAGACTATGCATGACAAACATAAAATCCATTCCCAGAAAGTAACAAAAATGTGTAGGGGGCGAACAGGGTACTAACCCACCCAAGGGGAGTGTATTGTTAATATCTAAACAGGCAAAGATGAACCAGACTTCAACCCGGTGTTCCAGAATGTGAATGCAACATGGAGTGGGGAGCCATTGGAGGGGTCTGAAGACCTGGCCCCAATCCCAACTACATGTACAGCTGCCCCTCCCCCTAGAAGAATCTACTTCAGAGGACAGCACTGGACCTACAGCTCTGGGAGAGGGACATGTCTGATCAGAGCACACTGGAGCAAATAGAAAAGGAAGAGAGGAGCACATCCTGGCCCACCAAGCCTGGAGGATGATATCCCTGCTCAGGACAGCCAATGCACAGAGTGGACCATATGGCTGGCTCCACTATGAGACACAATGTCCCTCACTGACCCATGGCCCTACAGGGGACAACACAAGACTGTCAGGATTGGCCCAGTCTGACCCCACGACACTGAGGCAAAACACTAAGGTCGTGTGGCAGAGCAACGGGCAGCAGAGCAGGGAGGTCCTGAGGGAGTGCCAAGGATAGACTGGGGCCAGGGTGTGGCATCCCATTGAACTCTACTGGAGGCCATTAGA
>NW_022103930.1:169481-171045 GCF_000313985.2 Echinops telfairi | reverse complement strand
TGAGGGAGGGGGAAAATGAGCTGATACCAAGGGCTTAAGTAGAAAGCAAATGTTTTGAGAATGATGAGGGCAACATATGTGCTTGACAGACAATGGATGGATGTATGGATTGTGAAAAGAGTTGTATGAGCCCCCAATAAAATGATTTTTTAAAAATCCATTCCCAGAGTACCCATGTGGAGTAAGCTTCCGCTGGATTCCCTCAGACCATTGAGCTGGGAGATGTGAATAATTCAGTCTTATCCTCAAATGATTACTGTAGATAGTTTACAATTCAACATCTCACCCATCAGAAACTGAATGTTAGTATAAATAAGGGAGAAACATTCTTGTCCTAATTTTAGGAAAGACGTTTAAAAATATAAACAAGGGTTGGATATAAGCAATGACTATGTAGCCTTTAAGAAATATTTATCTTCTACTTCTCTGTGTATTGGGATATATCCAGAAGTTATGCTCTCAATTTTAATGTTCTCTTTCAAAATTAGTTTTAATCATAAAATTTTCTATTGTATACCCTGTAACTGTACTATCAATTACGCATCAACTAAGCGCTTGCTTTGAAACCAGCAAACGCTTGTTAAACAGGGTAGTTTCCATGGAAATATATTATTGTTAGGTGCCATTGAGCTGGCTCCAACCCATAGGAGGACCCTATGTACTTCAGAATGAAACTGCTCAGCCCTGCACCATCCTCCCAAGTATTCCCATGCTTGAGCCCACTGTTGCAACCTCTCTGCCAATCCATCTTCTTAAGAGACTTCCTCTTTTTCATCATCCCTCTACTAAGTGTGATACCCTTTTCCAGGGACTGGTCACTCCTGACAACCTGTATATGAGATGAAGTGTCACCATCCTTGCCTGGAGTAAACTGGCCATACTTCTTCCAAGATATATTACTTTCTCCTTTTAGCACTCTTGGCACTTTCAATATTGTTTGATCAGTTTCCCACTGAAGACATTGGTAGGATTCTTCAGTTTTTCATCTCTACCTCTGTTGGTTGGTGTATTAATTGGAATAGTAATATTGATTAGATTTCCTTGTGTTTGGATAGATACAATCCTATAACAGACAGCATGGTACTTCAAGAAGGACCTTGAAATGTCCTTTTTTACATTCCTCTAGATCACATTATTCCAGGAATAGTAAATTATGATTTTCTGATTCAATACGGCCAATCCCGGTCCATTTCAGCTCACTATTGTTAGACTATCCATCTTACGCATTCCATTTCATTTTTGATGACTTCCAATTTTCATAGATTCATACTTTGTTCCTTTCGAGTTTTGATAGTAGAATTTTGCGGCAGATGCATCTGCTCCAATGCTTCTCTATTGCTTATCTGCGATGCTTTCTTTTATCTCTATCTTTTTAAAAAATCATTTTATTGGGGGCTCCTCGACATTCCAAACATCAATGATATCAAACATATTTGTACATATGTTGCCATCATTTCCAAAACATTTTCTACTTGAACCCTTGCTATAAGCTCCTCATTTTTCCCCTCCCTCCCCAACTTTTGCACCCTCATGAATCCTTGATCATTTATATATTGTTATTATT
>NW_022103930.1:149067-168868 GCF_000313985.2 Echinops telfairi | reverse complement strand
ACCCATCATGTCAGGAAGGTGAGTATCAGAATTGATGGTGAGGAGGATGTATAATGCCTGGTGGGGTTTAATCAAATGCAATGTATCTGAGAGGAATTATTGAGAGCTGAATGGTGGGTGAGCTTCATAGTGGGACAGGAGGAACGTGAAAAGAAATAGAGGAAAAAAATAGGAAGCAAAAGCTATTTAGAGAGGTATAGCTATAGGCATGTATCTATGTAAATATATTAATTCATAATGAACATGACAGAGGCCAATGTACATATATATATATGTACATGTTAAGTATTAAGATAGCAGATGGACTTTGGGCCTCTACTCAGGCCTCCTTACTTTGTTCTAATGATCTGGCACTCTTTGATACTCCTTTGATCTCTTAACAACTGCTTCCATGAGAATTGATTGTTGATCCAAGCAAGATGAAATCCTTGACAAATTCAGTCTTTTCACTTTTTGCATGATGTTAACTTACTAGCCCAGGTGTGAGGATTTGGGTTTTTATATCTAGTTGTAATCCATACTGAAGGCTGCAATCCTTGATCTTCATCAACAAATACCTTAAGTCCTCACTTTCACCAACTAAGATTGTGTCATCTCTATATGACAGGTTGTTATAAACCTTCCTCCACTCTTGATGCTGCACTGTTCTTCATATAATCTGGTTTCTCTGACTACTTTCTCAGCAAACAGATTGAATAACTATGATGGGATGAGATGATCTTGATGCATGCCCTTCGTAGTTTTACACCACGCAGTGCTCCAGCACTTGTGTATCTGTCATAGCTGGCATGTTGCTGTGATCCTGGAAGCGGTGTCACTGGTATTTCAAAAAAGGAGTAGGGTCAGCCTGAGTGAACAGCTTCAGCAGAGCCTCCAGACTAAGACAAATTACAAATATGGAATTGGAAGTCCATTTCTGAGGAATTGGCCAATGAAAACTGCATGAATGGTAGCAGAATCTTTTCAGATAAAATGCTGGCAGATGAGCTCTTCAGGTCCGAAAACCAAAAACACAACAAACTCACTGCCATCGAGTTGATGTCGACTCACAACAATCTTATAGGACAGGATGAACTGCCCCTTTGAATTTCTCAGACTGCTTTACAGTAGTAGAAAGCGCTGGTTTCAAACCGCTGACCTTGCAGTTGCCAGCCCAACTCATAACCATGATGCCCCATGGCTGCCTCACATCTGAAGGCACTGAAAATATGATTCAGAAAGAGCTGCCATCAAAGTAGAGTCAACTAATGATGTGGGCAGAAGAAAGTCGTTGGGGTCTTCACTTGCTGATGGGGCACAGAAGAAATATCTGCAAATATCAGTAATTAAAACCTGGGATGGGCGAAGTATGAATGTAGAAAAATTGGAAGTCATCAGAAATGAAATGGATATCCTAGACCTTATCTGAAGTAAACTGGTATTGGCCATTTTGAATCAGAATCATATGGTTTACTGTGCAGGGAATGGCACATTCAAGAGGAATGGTGTGTTACATTTATTGTCAAAAAGGACATTTTAAAACCCGTCTTGAGGTACAATGCTTTTGTTATATTTTCTATGCACATACAAGGAAATCCAGTCAAATACCATTATTCGAATTAGTGCACTAACCACTAAAGCTAGTGATGAGAAATTGAAGAATTTCACCAAGTCTTCAGTCTGAAATTCATCAAAGATGCAATCATAATGCATTGATAATTATGGGCAATTGGAACTTGGAAGACCATCATCTCCAATGGAATACAAAGAGATCAAATTGACTACATCTGTGGGAAGAGATGGTGAGTAGGGAAGCTAGATGTCATCAGACGAAAGAAGGCCAGGAGGTTAGACCATCATTTATTCATATGTAAATTCAGGATGAAGTTGAAGAAATCGATCAAACATGCGATCCAGGTACATTGATAACTAGTTGCAATTGGAATGCAAAAGGTGGAAACAAGAAGGTAGGAATAGCATTGATTTTTGCAAAACCAGAGACTTGTTTATAGCAAATACCTTTTGTCAACATCACAAAAGGCAACTATACACCTGGGCTTCTCCAGATGGAATACACAGAAATCAAACTGACTTCATCTGTGGGAAGACCATGAATAATTCAAGCTGCCAGTTGCAGTATGAAATGGAATTCGATGAGCAAAGCTTCTATTCTACTGAATGATGAAGAAACATCAAAAGAAGATGGGAGGAATACACAGACTCGCTCTGCCAACCATTTCAAGGGACGGCATGTGAGCAAGAATCAGTGGTATTGAGCAAAGAAGTTCAAGTTCCACTGAAGGCATTAGCCCCAAACACGTCTCCATGAAGTGAAAGAAAACCCATGAAATGTTTCAACAAGCTGATGAAGCACTGGAGGCACTCACTCTTCTATGCCAAGTTCACATGACAGCGACATGGCCAAGTAACTGGAAGAGAGACTTATTTGTACCCATTTCAGAAAAAGGTGACAGCATAATGTGCAAACTATAGAGCAAAATCACTGATATCACATGCAAGTACATTTTGCTGAAGGTCATCCAACAAGAGGTACAGCAGTACATTGACAGGGAGCTGCCAGAAGTTCAGGCAGGATTCACTTGACTATGGATCATAAACTATGGACAGCATTGAGAAGACTAAATTCCAGAACACTTCACTGTGCTCATGTGGAACCTGTACATGGATTAAGAGGCAGTTCGAGAACTGCACCAAATGTCTGAGCATAAGAAATATTGAAAACAAGCATCAGCTTTAAAGGTTGAGCATATATTAACTTCAGTCATATCTCAGCTGATGTTGTTTACAGGGATAATTTTGATGATTTTACATTTGCCTTTTACTATTTATATTGCAGTGTTCTAAATGCCAGGTCTTTTTTGATGCTGCATGACTATGTATCAATTAAGCTATATACAGATTGGTGTTGAAGAGGAGTCAAACTATGCAAGCTTTATTGTTCAAATTAGATTGGAAAGCAACAGTTTGGGCTATAACTCCAAATGGATTTGCCCCACTCCCTTTCTACACCGTGAGGCTCACCTTAGGGGAATGACACTTAAGCAAAACAAACCTTAGGAATTATGAAGGGCTTCTATGTAATTGACTCAATGGCAGTGGGCTTGGTGTATGCTTTTCTACACCCTGTTGTGGGCTGTGCTGCTACCCACAAAGACAGCAGTTTGAAACCACCAGGCACTCCACCGGAGAAAAAACAGGCTTTCTACTCCTGTACAGATTTACAGTCTTGGAAACCCTCAGGGGAAGTTCCACTCTCTTACAAGGCCACCATGAGTCAGAATTGGCTCAATGGTGGGTAGGTTCTTTGGTCTATTCCTATGTTAAGCTTGAGATGTTGAGATTCCAGGAGACCTGTGGGCCTCCTCTGTACTTGGCCTGGATTCTGATTCAGTTTTGCTTACCATAGGCAGAGGAATGAAAATGTGTTCCCATTGAACCCATCAACGTTTGAAATAGAACCCAGAAGGGATTTAGCTAGCTGTCTGGTCTTCAAAATCCTTCATTCTGAGAAGTCAAGCCTTCGTGGGAATATTTAGACAGAGGTATAGCAGTCTCATGTATTAGTTGACATTTGCTAAATAGTAAACAACCATTGGTGATCAACAACACGTTTTTATTCTCAAGTCTACAGGTTAGCTAAAGTTCTATTCCTAATGTCTTATTATGCCATGAGATGGACGCTTTCGGCACAGCTTCAGAAATTTCACAGTGTACATTTCTTCCACACTTCACTAACAAAGGTAGCATGGCCGAGCCAAACATCAATGGGACAGGGAAGTATACATGGAGATGAAGAAGGGAAACATGAATGAATGCCTGATAACATTGATTGTATAGACCCACATTTGAAAAACATTCTCGGTAAAGAGCTAATAGTAAATAGTTCAGGTTTAGTGGCATATGGCTTTTGTGCCAACTCAAGTTTGCCATTGTATTTCAAAAGCAAACAGACGACATACGAGTGAACAAGCACGGCTATATCCCAATAGCAAGAACTAGGGGATGGACAGGATCTGATCCAATGGTTATCGTTTGCCTGTCATAGACGACAGTGGCTCTTTTAGTCATAAATATTCAAAATCCAGTCTCAGCAATTATGTGATATTTATTTTAGGCTCACCTATAAAACAATATTGCTTGTTGACTTCACCTGAAGTACCTCAAATTATATCTCTCTATTTTATCTCAATGATATATTCTTTGAAATTTCTCAGGACACCTCATAATAAATTTTGGTGTGACAAGAGATTCACTGACATAGTGACTCTAAACTTACATTTTAAATCATTCTTCCCACCAAATAAAGTCAAATGCTCCATAACTGTTGTTTTCTTTATTAGAATGTACTCAAATTTCTTATGTTTTTTAACCTATACATTTTAGAATACAGATGTAAAAGTTATTAGCACACTAACATCTTTATAGATATTAATTTGTCATCACCTTTATGTTTTCATGTAATTGTTTAATATCTAAAATTTATTTTAATTAACATGAAAGCTCAGAATAGCTATAATACTGCAGTGTAATATTTCTGTTTTCCACCAGATGTCACTAATGCTGTGATAGTTGAATTAAGCTTTTTATTACTAGAATACACAACTTTTTAAATAGAATTAAATTGAAAATTATGAACACATAAAAGCACTGGGGGGGGGGCACAGAATCTATTGTTTACTGAGTTCAAAGAAGGGGAGGTGAAACTCATTACACTCAGTTCAATTCTGACTCATAGCAACCCCATAAGACAAAGTAGAACTGGTCCTTTGGGTTTCTGAAGCTATAAATCTTTACGGTAGCAAAAACCTTCATTTTTCTCCCATGGATCAGCTTGTGGGTTCAAACTACTGCCTTTGTAGGTATTAGCCCAACTTGTAACCCCTTAGGGTGTCTGGATATGTTATTTGATACTTTGGTGTAGTGGTTGCACTTTGGGCTGTGATCCTCATGGTCAGCAGTTCAAAACTGAGCAACCGCAGGAGAAAGACTGGGCTATCGCTATCGACTGCCGTAAACAGTTACAGTCTTGGAAACCCACAAGGGGTTGCTATGAGTCGGCATTGGCTCATGGCAGTAAGTTTGGTTTTTAGATTTTATATGAATTAATTAATTCTTAAAAATATGAATTTGGAAAAAAATATGAATTTGGTTTTAATAGTGTCAATTCAACATTTTGGACATAGGGACTTAGAGAATTTAAGAAATTTAATAAGAATTTCAATCCCAATAAATAGTGGTGCTAATATTCAAAGTCGTGAACGTAGAATCATTCATATTCTGCTATATTACCCTTCTGCCCCCAATTGTAGGCAAGTGTGAAGGCCTGGAGATTTGTTAGGAGGCTACTGAAGTGATCGAGAGGAAACACAGTTTGGACGGGTGTCATAGTGGTGGAAGTGATCGATAGGATGTAAGGCTGAAAGAAAAAAGAGGACTCTAAGGAAACATTGTGGTGTTGGGCATGCTAATCAGGTGAATAGTGTGGTATTAACACTTGGTCTGAATCTACTAAGGGAGAAAAAATAAGGATACGTCTGCGGGGGGGAAAAAACACACCCAAACCGACTTCAATTTAAGGAGATGTCAAGTAGATAGTTGAATATTGAAAACATTTAGAATTCCAGAGATGAGAAAAGGCTAGGGATTTGAGTGCATCACTGGAACATAGTGTGATCTTTTTTAGGCCACGAAGGGGACCGGACAGATAGCAACCCTAGAGGGCAGAGTAGAACTGTCCCTGTGAGTCCCAAGTCTGTAAATCTTTATAGACGCAGAAAGCCTCATCTTTTCCCCTGCACAGTGACTGGTGAGCCCAAGGGGCTGACCAAGTGGTTGCAGCCCAACATGTAATTGACTACAGTTCGAAGGCCTCAATAGTAGTGATTGTTTTGTGTATAAGGGGTTGGGTAACTTGGTAACAATGTCAAAAAGGGGCATTGCCCCTGCTAATTTGGGACCATATAATTACGGAGGGAACTGGCAAGTTTTGCCATCCTTCTAGGGTTAAAATGAGCCATTTCCAAGGTAGAAAGGGTGATCTCAGTGCCTTCAAGAAAGAAGAGTCAGCTCTTTCCGTGCGGCCCTAATGGTGCGCATTGAATATCCTCGCCTCCAGCCTATGCAACCACGAGGTGTCGAAGGGATCAGGTGTAAGGTATCATCAGAACAAAAAATCTTACCATAGTGAATGATGGGAGTGCAGAGTGGAGATCCAAAGCCCATTAGTAGGCCACTGGAGATCCCCTTGCAGAGGGGTCTGGGGGAGGAGAGGAGCCAGTCAGGGTGCGATGTAACAATGATGAGAAATACAATCTTCCTCTAGTTCCTAAAGGTTTCCTCCCCGCTCCCACTACCATGACTCGAATTCTATCTTGTAAGACTGGCTAGACCAGAGGAGGTACACTGGTACAGATAGGAACTGAAAATACAGGGAATCCAGGATGGATGAGCCCTATAGGACCAGTGGTGTGAGTGGCAAAACAGGGAGGGTAAAGGGAGAATGGGTAGGAAAGAGGGAACCGATTACATGGAACCGTGTGTGACCTCCTCCCTGGGGGACAGACAACCAAAAAGTGGATGAAGGGAGACGTCGGACAGGGCAAGATATGACAAAATACCCATTTATAAACTATCAAGGGCTCATGCGGGAGGGGGGAGCGGGGAGGGAGGGGAAAAATGAGAACCTAACGTCGGGGGTTTAAATGGAGAGAAAATGTTTTGAGAAACGATGTACAAATGCGCTTTACACAATTGATGTGTGTATGGATTGGGATAACAGTTGTATGAGCCCCTAATAAAATGTTAAAAAAAAAAAAAAGAATATCCTCGCCTCCCCAACGCTCTCAAGAACATCAGTAATGCCGAGAAGAGAGACAAGCGCCAAGTTCTTAGGCCATGCTCCAGTTTCTAACCGTGATGATGAAGCACGGCTCTCTTGCTGAATTTGAAATCATTGATGATCACAGACCTGGGAAAATTGTAATGGACCTCACGGGCAGATTAAACAAGTGTGGAGTGACCAGCCCTGGATTTGAAGTGCAGCTCAAAGATCTAGAGAAGTGGCAGAACAACCTGCTCCAGTCCCACCAGTTTGGATTCATCATGCTGACGACCGCCGCCGGCATCATGGACCACGAGGACGCCAAGCAAAACCATACGGGAGGAAAAATCCTAGGCTTTTTCTAGGGATGTAATGCATCGAAACAAATAAAACGCCGAATGGAAGAAAGAAAGAGAGTCTGTAATCTAGAGGGACCCTTGAGATCCCTATGCTGAAACTTCTTGATTCAGGAGGCAGAGCTGTGACTCCCAGGTAATAGAGAAGCTGCTACAACAAAGGTAGCAAAATCTGGAGACTTAGAAAAGATGGCACTATGACTTTCCCAGATCACTGAGTAAGTACAGGAGGGCCTTCTGGTAGGACGCTTGCTGGCACACTGGGCACTTAATCAGCAGAGCAGAAGCCACAGGACTGAGTCTAGAGCCAAGAAAACTTGGAACACTTGCCAAAGAGGCTTAGTACCTGGGCATGGCTTTGAATATGACTGAGAGGAGGCTGTTTTAAACAAAATTATCCTGAATGTTCTTGATTTTGCATTATAATAAGTTATTAGCAGTTACGCCCTTAATAAACTCCATACATGTGAGTATTATCTGAATGTTGTGAGGTTATTGCAACAAATTCTCGAACCTAGTCGAGACCTAGAAAGTTGTGGGTAGAATGGTGGCTTTCAAAATTGGTAAAAGGTGTGAGTGGAGACATGTCTGACCTCTGCTTTCAATGGAAGCTAAATGGTCCCCACATGAAGTTAGAGGAGGTCACATACTGTCCCCATGCCATAGTTAGAACTGAAAAAGCGCTTGGAAGAACTGTCATGGAATGTCCATGAGATTAACATCTTAAGTTATAAGCTTGGATGGTATGATTATTGAAATTAGCTGCCATTGAATTGGCACTACACTCATGGTGACCCTATGTAGAACAGCATGAAATGTCACCTGGTCCTGTACCATCTACATCAGCGCTTCTCAATCTGTGGGTCATGACCCCTTTGGGGGTCGAATGACACGTTCACAGGGGTCACCCGATTCATAACAGTAGCAAAATTACAGTTATGATTACAGTTATAAAGTAGCAACAAAAATAATTTTATGGTTGGGGGGTCACCACAACATGAGGAACTGTATTATAGTTTCACAACATTAGGAAGGTTGAGAACCACTGATTACATGATCAATTACAAATTGGACCATTGCAATCCCAAGGGTTCTCAGTGATTGATTTTTAGAAGTAGACCACGGGGCCTTTCTTGCTAGTTAATCTTAGCAGGGGCAGGTTACCCCATGAGCAAGATAAGTGTGGGCTGAATTGTACTTCCTATCTTCAACGAACCATTTCACATGATTGTTTTGTTTTGTTTTCAGAAACTGCTCCTCTAGATTAGTAAATTAGTACATATATCCACGTTTCCACCTATCTAGCACTGACTACCAGCAAGTTGGTTCCAACTCCGTCACCCTATAGGACAGTAGAACTGTTTCCTAAGGTTTCTAAGATTATAAACATATACAGGAGCAGAGAGCCTTGGTTTTCTCCCAAGGAGCAGCTGGTGGATTTGAACTGTCAGTCTTCCTATGAGCAGCCCAATGATTAACCCACTGTGGGAACAGGTATTGTAGATTTAAAAGAGGCTTTGATTTTGTAGGAAGGTGCTTGTGATAGTTATGTTTTATGTAAACTTAGCTGGACTAAGATTATCAGTGGATTAGCAATTGAGGTTTACTGATTTCCCCCATTATGTAACCTAATACAATGTAATGAACATAATGGAATTTGCAGTGAATAGCTAAGCAGTTGTAAAGAAGATTACTTTTAATTAAACACCTTATTTGTGTCACAACCCTGATCTAATGATAGGCAATTTCCTTAGGCATGTGGCCTAATTCTTTTTTAAATGGACATTGTGGGATTACAGACTTGGGTTTGTCTGTTTTTTTCTGTGTCTGGATACTTCATCTGGCTCATCAACCTCCATTTTTTTGGACATGAGTCAGCAGCTGCCGTATTGTCTGTGGACCCCAGGAGCCATCAGTGGCCTGCTGTCTGAACTAGTTGTCTTGAATTCATCCACCTCTGCAGCCTCTGGTGCAGACGATGATCTTCAGTCCGTCAGCCTTCGAAAGTACGTGAGGCAGGAGAAACCTCTAGCTTCACGTCTTTCTCACGGACTTGGAACCAGCCAAGCCTTGCCCTCTTCTACACCTGTGTGAGACATTAACATGATATAAATCTCTCTATCTATACATCTACACATCTCTATATCTCTCTATCCCTCTCTCAGTGGGATATCAATGTTAGTGTTTATTCAGTCTATATATGAGGAGGTACCCCTTCAAAAATGGATTTTTTTCAAAGCTATGTATTTAAATTTTTTTTACAAAACAACCTTATCACATTCAAAGAACTCTCCATTACATTAATCCATTTGTCAAATCTGCAATTCCATTCTTGGAAACATTTTTCAAACTCATCTGTTTGGATGGCTGACAGCACTTGCCTCTTTTTTTTAATTCACCTCTTCTACATTGTCAAATCACTGTCCTTTCATGTTCCTCTTCATTCATGGAAGCAAAAAGAAGTTGCAGAGTGAGGTCAGGTGAGTAAGGAGTATGAGGCAAGAGAGGCATGCTATTTTTTGCCAAAAGCTGGCGCACTGAGATGGCTGTGTGAGCAGGTGCATTGTCATGGTGGCAAAACAGTCTCCCGTCTGCCACAAATCAGGCCTTTTTTTTTTTTTTTTTTTGCACACTGTAATGTAATTTTTTCAGAACCTCTAAATAGACAACTTGATTAACAGTCTGACCATGTAGAATGAACTCTAAATGCACTATGCCCCTCACATAAAAAACAAAAACAAATGAGCATCGTTTTTTTTTTTAGGTACCCCCTCCTCATATATTAAAATGCCTCTGACTTAATAGGACACTTATCAAATACTATGTCACTGTTTTTGCTTTCTCTATTTGAAAATTTTTGTGACCTATTTAATAAACTTGAAAGTTTGCTTCAAAAAAAACCCTATTGATTTCTAGAGTTTTTGAGCTACTCTATTAAAAAATATATGTTTGTCCTAATTGATGCTGAAGGTGGCTTCTTGGCTTGGTAACCTCTGTCTACAGGAGAAAGATTAAACTTTCTATTCCTATAGGGAAACACACAGGGGCACTTCTACTATGTCCTATAGGTTCACGCTTATTCAGAATCATCTCAATGGCAGTTAGTAAGTATTTTAATGACAGTTGGGGTTTTTTGTATTATTTTTTATAGTAAATTTGGTGAAGATTTATAGAGCAGATCATCAGTTGTGCATCCAACTATTCATACACATTTTGCTTCATCTCATTCATTGTAATCCCCTTAATGCAACCCCACTTACCCACCTCCTCCTTGTATTTTCTACCTCTGCTTCTCTCATAACCCTTTTGAACTTGATCACCGGGCAAATGTATTTTTATCGTAAATGATATGAATCCTAATTGATCATGATGTATTGTGTTTTTTAAAAAAATACTATTACATCCTGTTGGCTTAACTTTTTGTTGAGAAATTTTGAACATATGATAATGAAAGTTATCAGTCTGTGATTTCCTTTTTCAGTGATGTCTGTATACATGTATCAAATTCTTATCACAAGTGGAATTGTGGAGTCAGTGTAAATTGTCTACAGCTAGAGACAGTCCTTCACAGAATTTCTGACAAGCTGGTTAAGAGGAATGTCCTACCTTTCTCTTACTGACTCTTAATTGTTGCATCCTATTAGCAACCGAGTTTCCAGAACAAACTGATTTTATTTTATTGTGATTTAACAAATTTCCACCTTGCATAATTTTGTAACTTGTAATCTACACTCTCCTTACATATTCCACCTTGAGACAACTTTGACCAATGAATGCTCAAAACAAAAAGATAGAGGACTCCCTTATTTGTATTGTCTGTACACCTTATCTAAAGAATAAATACAATATGAAGTTTGGAACATGATGGATTATAATTTTCCAAATAATAAGATTTGTTCAATATGTAGCCCCATTTATTAAAATCTCCGGAGTATAAACGTTAGCTAATTTGATCATTTATTTTTCATTTCTCAATAACTATATGAGATTTTATCTCAAATTATTTTGTTCAATGTGATCATGATAAAAGTGTGTTATCACAATTATGTAAAGGAACTTTTCCACTACATTTCAATTTTTATTCAGTATACTTGCTGAAAACAGATCTTTAGAGATCTTTCCATTCTTCTTATGACTTTGAAAGCCAGAAATACTCTCTCATTAAAAATGAAAAAACATCCAGTTGGGCAAGCTACTTAATCTGCATTAACCTTGACAATCTTGTTCCAATCTGGCAAAAACATTGTAGGCCTAGCAACAAGGTTATTAGACGAGACCTAAAGAGGAAAATGTCAGCGTTGGCCCCTGACTGCACATGTCTGCTTATGTTACTATTTCATTTATTTTTGTACCCTTACCATCTGACCTATTTTTATACTAGAAAAACAATATAATTTTGTTTATTTTTTCACAGTCCATTTTCATCTACATTCATCGGCACTATTTTGCTATGCAAAGCTTATTTGCACAATGGAACTCCTATCAAAGAAAATCTTTATTGACATTGAATTATATCTATGCCAGAATAAGCCTTCAAACATATGCTGGACTCTTCGGGCCACATTTCCATGAAAGGGAAAGATCTCAAACGTCTTTAAAAACTATCTTGATATGGGCATAGCCAATACATGTCTACACATGGATATTAGTCGCTTTCTTAAATGGCAGTTTCACTAACTACAGAGGTTAATGGTTTTAAGGGTTGAGTCTGACATTCCCAAGATGTTTCATGCTTAAATGCAAACACTGAAACACTATGTTCACAATCATAGACGCAAGTACAGCTCTCTAAAAACCCGTCCAGACCACATCTGCAGTTGTACAAAGGGAGATGCGGGTGTATTGCATGTCTCCTCTATTTCACCTCTTCAACTTGGTTCCTGAATAAAGATTGGAGTTCTGAAGGGTGTCGGGGAACATAAACAGTTAGCTGTGGTCCTGGAAATCGGTGATGGAATACGGGAGAAGCATGAGGCAAAGGGAATGATGAAGTCTCACACCTAAAGGAGGAGTTCTCAAAAGCAAAGAACAATCCTAAAGCCTCAAAGTAGATCCATGAAGGAGGAAGAGTACAAAGAGAAAAAAATTAACAAACTACAACATCCACAATGCAGTTTTATAACTAACTGCTGATCCCAGTGAATTCCTGAGGAGAGCTAGAAAAGAAAAACATAAAGAAATGCTATTAAGGGAGAGAGAATCTGTTACAGAGTGTCTGATTCCACTTGTGGGTACTGAGGGAGTTATGGATCAAACTAGTTCATTATATCTTCTCTATTCTTAAAATACCCCTATAAGGATTTTGTTGGCATTTTGCAGATTGAGATTCTGGAAGGTTAAATAATATGCCCACTCTATCTCCAAACTAATTACCATTTAGTCAATGCTAACTCTTAGAGACCCTGTAGGACAGGGTAGAACTGCCCCTGTGAGTTTCTGAGACTGTAACTCTTTATGGGAGGAGAAAGCCCATCTTTCTCTCACCGAGCAGCTGGTGATTTTAGACTGCTAAACTTGCAGTTAGCCACACAACTCATAACCATATACCACCAGGGCTCCTCATTCAAAATCCATGCCCAAGCTGACTCCATAGGAAATCTTTCCACTGTTGCCATATCTCACTGTCTCTCAGTGGCGAGGAGATGGGGGTTTTCCCCCACTCCGGTGTGCACAGACTTAGCTTTAAGATGACTAGAATAGCACATGCATTATACACCAGGTTTGGAAGTGAGAAATTGCCCCCATATTTGTATATGAGTTTAATTAACTTAATAAAACATACCTTTATGGTAAAGGTAAATATAAATATTTTGTTATGTATTGCACATACTTGTGATTTACTTTAATAAAATTTTCCTCATTTTTATATATTTTATTAATGAAATAATGTGTTTGAATTTGGGCTTAACATATAATCCAAACTTTGTGCTTTACAGGATTTAACCAGTTTGAGAACTAGACAAAGGAAATAAAAGGGTGATGAGATATAATGTACGCAGTATGTGGCAGTTACATCTGATGTCAATTTGAGACTATTAAGAATGAAAGGGTGGCGTTTAGCCTGTCAATCAGGTCGCAGCTTGATGACCTCATTTGGAGGAGCTACAGAAATAAATACCTCGCTGGAGACAGGACACACAGACACTCTCTACAAGACATTTCAGTTGACAAGACACATGGAACTACCCTGATGGAGCCAGAGTCCTGGACCTGGAGGAGACACATGGAGACCCATGCCAGCACTTAGATGAGTTGCTTCCACTGCCACTGGAGCCACAAAACTTTCTACCCACTGGCCTTCCTCCACTGGTGATCTTCCTGTATTCAGCATCATTGCATGTGTTGTGTGAGTCTGAAGATGAATTTTATATACTGGCATCAGACATATGGGCTGATAGACGTATAAACTTGATCTGGACTTGGCTGGGATATTAATATACAATTACTCTTTCTATAAAGCTCTTTTGTTACACATATATGAGTGTCTATGAATTTGTTTCTCTAGTCAACCCAGACTAACACACAGTGTTACCCAAATCACAAAGGTCCCTGGGTAAAAGAATGAGTATGTGTGAGGTAGAACTAAGGATTGCTATTTCTCCTGCCACATCAATGAATCAAAGTCCCGAATAGTTGACTCCATCCACGTTCTCAAGACTGTCTCTATTTGGAGGAGGCAGCTCTTCCTGAGTTATATTTTGTTTGCCTTCCAGACTGAAGTACTTATAGTTTGGTTGTTGTGAGATACCCTTGAACAGTTAATTTCCACTCATATCCACAGTGTGTACAATATAATGAAACAGTGCCCGGTCCTGTGCTATCCTCACAGTTGTTGGAACACTAGCAGACAATGTTCCACCATTTTAAGGTTTTCAGCCGTTACTTCTTCCTTGTGTGTTTTAGTCTAGATATTCCACTGAAACCAGTCCACCTGGGTCACCCTAGTGGTATTTGAGTTATCCATGGAAAAACTTCTAGAATCACAGCAATATATCAGCTGCCATAGTACTATAAACTGGTAGATAAGTGGTGGATATTGAAGGGGAATACTGAATAGTTGACAATCAAAAAAGGTGTGTATCAGAGTTGTATCTAATTAGCATACTTGCTCAATTTTTATGCTGATTAGATAATCTGAGAGGCTCGATTATATGAACAAGGATGAAGCATCGGTATTGGAGGAAGGCTCATGAACAACCTGTGATATGCGCATGAATTAACCCTTCTTGCTATGTGGAGAGGCCTGGAAGAACTTACTGACGAAGATAAAAGATGAGGGACTTTTCATAGCTCTCATCACTGGCATACAGGAATCTGATTCACTTCTGCTGATGAATTTTGTATCCTGCTACTTTACTAAACCCTTTAATTGTTTCCCATGGTCTTTTTGTAGAGTCCTGGGGTTCTCTCTATAAAAATTATATTGGCCGTAAAAAAAAATAATAATAATTATATCATCTGCAAATAGTGAGAACTTCAGCTCTTTGCTCAATTGCATTTCCCTGACTTCTTTTGGTTTTCTAATGTTTTTGTCTAGGACTCCCAATACAATGATCAATGGGATCGATAATAAGGGTGTCTTTAACTAATTCCTGTTTTGTTTTTCCCCACTGAGTGTGATATTGAATTTAGACTTTTTTGTATATAGTCTTTATTATGTTAAGGAATTTCCCCTCTATCCTACATAATTGAGGGTTTTTTTTAAATTAGAAATGAGTGTTGGAGTATGGTCTTTTGTAATACTGAGTTATTACACTTTTTATTTCATTTGGATTATTGTGATACCTTCCCTTTCACCTCTAACACTAGATATTTGCAGCTTCTCTTTTTCCTTTGTTAAGTTTGCCAATGGTTTGCCAACCTCATTAATCCTTTAAAAAAGCCAACTTCTTGTTGATTATATCCATTATTTTTCAGTTTTCCAGTTGGTTTATCTCTACTCTGATTTATGATTTCTTTTCTTCTGTTGTTGGAGGGTTTATTTCATTGTCTTTGTTCTAGTTGTTGGAAGTGTGTTATGGTGCTGGTTTTTTTATCTCACCTTTTTTCATATATGCATTGATTGCTATAAATTGCCCTCTGATAACTGCTTTTGCTGTGTACCAAAGGTTCTGGTATGATGTCCTATTGTTATCATTTGTTTCAAGGAATTTCTTCATTTCATTCCTTATTTTGTCTATTACCCAGTTATGTTTAAGTAGTATGTTGTCCAGTGTTCATGTAGTTGTCTGTGTTCTCTGTTTTTCATTTGTTGATTTCCAGTTAATAACGCTGTAATCTGAGAAAATGGATTGTAGGATCTCAATGGTTTTGAATTTGTTGAGGCTTGCCCTGTGGCCTAATGTATGATCTATTCTAGAATATATATTGTGTGCACTGGAGAAGAATTTATATTGTTTTGTTGTTGGGTAATGTACTCTCTACATGTGTAGGAGGTTGTGGTACTTGATTGTGTGGTTTAGCTCTTTTGTTTCTTTATTGAGTTTATTTCCTGATGATCTGCCTCCCTTTGAGGGTGGTGTTTTGAAGTCTCTTGCAATTATTGTTGATTTCTGTTTTCAAATCTATGAACATTTGATTTATGTATTTTGAGGAACTTCCATTGGGTGCATTTATGTTTATTAATATTAAGGTTGCATGTTCTTGGTGTATTGTTCCTTTAATCATTATGTGGTATCTATTCTTATCTCTATGTTATTTGCCTTAAAATCATCTATCAGAGATTAATATTGCTGCTCCTGCCTTTTTTGGTTGCCAGTGGCTTGATAGATTTTTCATCATCCTTTGGTTTTGAATCTATTTTTGCCTTTGTGTTTAAGATGTGTCTGCCATATAGATAAGTCTTGTTTTCTAATCTCGTTTTCTACTCTCTGTCTTTTGATTGATGCATTTAATCCATTGGCATTCTGTGTCATTATTGATATTTTTTCCCCTTTGGTTCTTTTAGAGTGTGTTTGTGTGTGTGCGTGGTTTTATTCTCTCCTCTTTTTCAGTGTTGTTTATAATGCTGCTTTCATCGCACTGGTTTCTGGGTGGTGTTGCTCTGTCTGGTGCTCTTCTCTTATTGTTGGTTCTCTGTCCATGGTGACCCAGTTAATATTTTTTGTAATACTGGTCTTGTGTTTTTTTACAGATTCCTTTAGTTTTTCTTTGGAAGTACCTTTATTTCTCCCACACATTTGAGGGATAATTTTGCTGGATATAGGAATATTTCGTGGCAGTTGTTTTCTTTCAGAATTTTGTGTATGTTGTTTCATAGTCTTATAGCCCTCATAGCTTCTGCTGGGATGCCTGAGCTTGTCTTTGTCTGTTTTCCTTTATAGATGACAGCTCTTTCTTCTCTAGCTGCCTTAAGGGTTTTCTCCTTTTCCTTGAAATTGGATAGTGTCCTGAGTTTTTCTTGGGGATCTATCCTATTCAGGGTTCTCGTAACTGCTTCAATAGTTATTTTCTCCTCCTTTGTCATGTTGAGGAAATTTCCTTTTATGATTTCTCATGCTATTTTTTCTGTGGGTTGTTTTGTTTCTTCTTCCAGGGACGGGATAAGACATTGGCTGTTTCTCTTGAGAGTGTCCCACATTATTCTCAGTATGTCCTTGGGTGCCTTTGCCTTTTGTTGCTGTTGATCGTGTCTCTCCTCAATCGTATTTCAGAGTGGTTGCCTTTGAGCTCACTGATTCAATTTCCTCTTCCTCCATTCTATTCCACAGGTCTTTATCATGTTACCTAATTATGTTATAGGGTTTATCTTCTCGAATTCCTTTTTGTTAAAGAATTTTAGTTTTTCAATTTCTTCCATAGTTCTTTGAGTGTTCTCCACATCCCTTGATGGAACCTGAACATCATTCTTCTGAATTCTGTATCTGGAAGTGTCATGGCCTCTTCTTCAGAGTATTCCGTTGGGTTTTGGTGCTTTTCTGGATTTTGTGTTTATTTTTGTGATTTTTTTTAATGTGGTTGACTGCTATTTCCTCGGCATTGTGCTACAGCTCTTATTAGTATGTGATCTTCAGATAAAGTAGAGGTATTTGACCATGAGAGGTGTTCAATCAATCCTGAAAAATTTATAGTGGTGAAATGGAGAAAAGGGAAGAGAGGTGGCCATTGGTGAAGGTTGGGGGATTGAAGAGGGAGCATAAAATAAAGGTAATGACAGTAATGATCAGAAGCCATCTGGAGTGGCCTATAAGTTTGTAAAAATAATGGGCAAAAGTATTATAAGAGGGGTAATCAGAACAAGCTGTTCTGAAATATATTGCATGAAGAAAAAGAGAGGCAGAAAGAGACAATGGGTGGAATGACAGGGAGAGAGCGACTACAGAGACAAAAGAACAGGTTTGGTCTGGGTGTGCATGTTGATTTATGTTGCTATGGCAAGGAGAATGTGGGGTGATCAGTGCATTCAGGAGCAGGGTGGTGTGTGGGGTCTTATTTGGGTCTGTGGGCAGGAATCTAAAGGAAAGCCTGGGGCCACAGTTAAAGGAAACACTATAAGATGAAATAGGAGAAAATCTGAAAATATGAGAGTATTATAATAGAATAACAGTCCAGAAACAAATATATATGAAACCCCTTGTCAGTGGGAAATCTACAACTTAAAAGTGTTAGTTTGTTCTAACGTGCTGTGTGTGGGACATAGGTCAAGTGGTGGGGGAGGGCATCAGATCCCAATGCAGGTGAGGGAGGAAAGGAAGGAAGGGGGAAAAAGAAAGAAATAGAGAGAAGGAAAGATTAAGTTTGGCTACCAAGCTGCCCAAGCTGATCTATCTTCCCGAGGCTAGCAGGTAAGAGATTGGCTTGTTTCCTTGACTCAGACAACAACAAAAACAAAAGCTGCAGTGCCCAAAAGAAGTGGGTCTCACAGAAGTGGCTTTTGCTGCTGGTAGAGGGGAGTCTGTCAGCTGGTGTTAGTGCCCTCCCACATTAAGAAACTTGGGTCTATTTATCTCCATGTTGAGATTCTTGCAGTAAGTACAGGATATCTCTCCTAGTGGGCTTTCTCTGGAAGTTGCTGATGAAATCTTCCTGGCAATCATCTTACCTCTTCCTCTTGGTTTTCCTTCTTTTTGGTTTGTTTTCTCATATCCTTGTATGTAGTGTCTTGTGTAAGCTTGTTGGCAGTCTAGAGAAAAGGCCGACTTCCAAACTAGTTCATGTGTGTTCTCTCCAGACAATGGAATAAAGTCTCCTATTGAACCTGAGGAATAGGGGAATGACCATCTTCCTACTTCCTCCATACTATGTGTTTGCTTCATAATAGGTTATACATTTGTTCTGATACTATGAAGTTATGAAGGCTTGCCTAGATATCATTCCTACATAACTAGGTCAAGTTGAACTCAGCTGTGCAGTAGCTGACCATAGTCAAGATTAAGAAAAGAAAACATTAAAGTAGCAAGATGACAGCTAAAATGACAGCTAAGATCGATGAGTCTGAACTACTCTTGTCAAGAAGAAGCAGAAGAGTACCAAAGCTTATCAAATTGCAGATATCAAGGAGGAATGTAGTCAAAAGTTAGGTTCAAAACCAAAGAAGTGTAACCAAAAGAATGTCCCATAAAACCTGAATTTCAAGCCCAGCCTGAACCTCTTCTGTTGTCCTGTTTTCATTCGTGTCTGTCTCAGGAGGATCTGACGTGTGTAAGGAGAGTGCTGCAGCTGGAGAAGGAGAGGGTGCCAAGAGCTGCCACTGCAGCCTTTTCTTCCCTTGTAACTTTCTAGAGTAAAATTAGAACATGTGCAAGTTAAAAAAAATCAGATAGTACCCAAGTGGTATGAAATGAAAAGTAAATTATCCACCTGATTTCATCTCAACCCCCTCTCCCTACTCCTAATCTAGGTTCCTGATTTACAACCATTTTATGTTCTGAGGGTGGTTATCAAAATACCTTTAAGGTGAGCCAGGACTTCCACTCCTTGTCTCTCATCTCTATAGAATATCTATCGACAAAGCCGTTTCCCACTTGTATTATTTTGATTCCTCTCTTGGTTATACTTACAATTTAAAAGGATATGCCTGAACTCATTTTCTTACATCAATTTTAGATGATTATACCTTGATGTCTTGCTATTTAAAGGGATCAACATTTGTATTGGACATTTCTTTCCAGATTGGTTTGCTACACTTAAACTTTCACACTTTCACTGTTGACTAATATTAGCCTGAGTCTCTTTTATAATTATCATTGTCTTTCAATTTTTTATTTACATGTTGATTCTACAAATTGCAACAATATTTACATTATTCCAATTGCTCAATCACCGCTTTGAAATAAATAGTATGGGCCCACCTATTGAGAAAACAAAGTACAAGGAAGTTTCAAAAAGGTCATGGAAAAATGAAATTAAAAGAGAATGCATTTTTTCTATGATTTTTTTATGCCATCTTCTATAAACTTATGTCAGTAAACTAAAAGAATATACCAAATAGCGAGATCAAAAGAGATCTCTTAAACTCAATCTTTAAGCCCTTCTATTAAATTTTCTCTTTGGTTAAAAATACCTTTAATTTTCAAGACATACCTCTCCTTCTTTGTTCTTATTTCATAGCCATATATTCTTTTTCTTATTGATTTTCTAAAGATATTAATGGTCTCTTAATTATCTTCCCTTCTGTACCATACCC
>NW_022103930.1:146830-148967 GCF_000313985.2 Echinops telfairi | reverse complement strand
TGTCCACCCAGGCCCCCTTTCCCATAGAGTCACCTGTTAGTGCTCACAAGAGCCATTTGTTTGTGTTCGTTCCCCTTGGACCTTCTCAGATTTGCTAGAGTGAGTCCTTGTGGTGCAGTGTTTACTCATTGGGCTGCTATCTGCAGTGTCAGTAGTTGAAAACCACCATGGGGGAAAGATGAGGCTTTCTATTCTCATGGAGAGTTACAGTCTCAGAAACCAACAAGGCAGTTCTAGCTTGTCCTATGGCAGCGGTTCTCAACCTGTGGGGCGCGACCGCTTTGGGGTCAAACGACCCTTTCACAGGGGTCGCCTAAGACCATCAGAAAACACATGAATTGGTTTTGTGATCAGTCACTATGCTTTAATTATGTTCAATTTGTAACAATGAAAATACATCCTGCATATCTGTAATTTACATGACTATTCATAACTGTAGGAAAATTACAGTGATGAAGTAGCAATGAAAATAATTTTATGGTTGGGGGTCACCACAACATGAGGAACTGTATTAAAGGGTTGCGGCATTAGGAAGGTTGAGAACCACTGTCCTATAGAGTCACTATGATTCCCAAGTGACTTAAAGGCACTGAGGTGAGGGAGTTTGTTATTGATTTCTCCTACTTTTTTTGTTTGTTTGTTTTTTCATATTAATGAAAGATGGAAAATGTTGGTCAATGTCGGCAGCATGTTTTTATGTGGTATTTTTTCCCACTGCACTAGTATACATTTGAAGTCTGTTAGGCCTGTTCCTTGGATGAGAAGATGAATGACAGGGTCTATGTACATATAACCTAAAGCCTCACAACTAGTTGTCTTCATGACATCCCATATGTGTCAAAGTCAAACGTTCCTCCAGAGGATTTTCAATGGCTACCTTTTCAGAAGTAGATCAACAGACATTCCTTCCAATCGCCCTCAGTCTAAACTGGAACCTTCAACCTTCTGGTTAGCAGCCAAGGACCTTGTCTATTTGCACCAGGGTTTCTATATATACCCTATATATAATAGAACTCAGTACTGCCTGGTCCTGCACCATAATTTTAAGATTTAAACTATTGTATCAACTTATTTTTAAACTCCTTTATCTGAATTACTTCTTTTCTTAGCACACTCTTAAATGTTGTGTTCCAGGACTCACCCTCTCTTCACCATACTACTTGGTTTGCTTGGCCCAAAGAACCTGAAAAGTTAAACGAAAATTCCAGTTTGGCCAGCAGAAGGCAGCAAAGGGTAACAGAGCAAGTGCCCGCCAGTCCCAGGCTTGCTTTGTGGAGATAAATAAGCTAGAAGTAAAGAGTCCAGTGTGACAGAATCACAAGGAAAATCATTCACAGGGACAGTGCCCCAGGAGGGAGATCAGGCAGGGGAGAATATGGAAAGGTCTAGATAAAAGAGGGCCACAATCCACAATCTGAATCATAGAGATGTAAAAATCTGGAAATTAGAAGTGCATCATCAATTAGGGCATTTTGCCAGCTCTAAACGTTGATGTCCAATCTGCTTAGAGCCAAAGTTCTGGCTCCTTGAGATGAGAAGAGGCTATCATCAAGCTTTGAAACTGATGCAGACTTCCAGTGTGAAGTTGGAATATGCTGCCAGCAGGAGCTAGGGTTCCAGAGCTAACTGTTAGAAGGAAAAGAGAATCATAGTGCCTGAGCACTGCCGCAGTTATCTAATGCTGCTATACCAGAAATATCCCAAGTGGATGGCCTTCACAAACAGAAATCTAGTCTCTCACAGTTTGTTGCTGTTAGGTCCCATTGAGAAGGTTCCATGTTGTCTTTCTCCAAGCAACATGTCCAAAGTACTTGAGATGAATTTTGTTATCCTGGCTTATAAGGAGCATTCTGGCTGTACTTTCTCCAAGACAGATGTATTCGTTCTTTTGGCAGTCCAGGTAATTTCAATATATTTTGTGTTCACTATAATTAAATGCATTAATCTTTCTTTTCTTCCTTATTCAATGTCTAAATGTCACATTCATATGAAGCAATTGAAAATATCAGGGCTTGAGTCAAGAGCGCCTTAGTCCTCCAAGTAATATCCCTGATTTTTATCACTTTTTTTTAATCGTTTTATTAGGGGCTCATACAACTCCTATCACAATCCATACATACATCACTTGTGTAAAGCA
>NW_022103930.1:137173-146594 GCF_000313985.2 Echinops telfairi | reverse complement strand
TAAGGGGATGTCCAGTTGCCTACAGATGGGCTTTGGGTCCCCACTCCTCACTGCCCCTCATAAAGAACTGATTCTTAACCTCCCCACTGGATTCATGAAAATGACTCAGTTCATCAGTGTCAGTACTGCTAAGAATAGAGTATATTCTCGGGGAGACAGATAAATCAGGTTTCCATGGAGAGAATTAGGCTGTAGAGAAAATAGTCTGTAGGTCTGTGAAACTGACTTCCCTGTTGATGAAAGATTTTTGTGATCAACTCAATTTCCCTGTGTTATACATTATGGTCAGGTAATCTTGAGTCTGTTGGTTATAGTCCCCCCAAATAATGTCTCAGGGCACTTTACTAGCACTTCTTCCTGTTTGGGGAAACTTTTTCTTTCTTTTAAACTATATTGTCAGGTTTCTTTGATGTTCCTGATCAATTTTAGCAAATTTTGACTGCTGATTTAGACAAGATGGGTGCCAATTTTTCCAGCGATTCAATCCTCAATTATCTAAATAGACATGCTAACAGAAAGCAAGGTGTAATTACTTCTTCACATATCTCCATATCACTTTATTTTATCTGTTAGATCAAAACCTGTCTGGTGTGCTTACTTTTTTTTTGTTGCTTTTGAAGTAGATTTTAAGAGCTATGTGAGTAAAATACTTCAGCTCCATTTTAGTCTTTTCTGCAGAGCATAGCATGGTAGCTTATGTAATTTAAATATTAGATCAGAGAAAACGACTGTTAGAATCTTTTAAAATTTGTTTAAAAGCATTAAGGAAATATGCTTATTTGTTTTTGCTTAGAATATAATAGCTACTTTTTAAATTTTCAGTTTTAGAACCTTTATTAGATAATCAGCCCCTAGTTTTTATCCACATTGACTGTCTGTAGGTTTTTTAATGTGGTGACAGGCATGGAGGTCACCAACGAATAGAGCTCGTTTGGTGAATCTTCCTTTGTGTTAGTTACGTTTCCTGGACAACCATCCACGTTCCTGACTCCTTTGACCCAGACAGCTTTGTTGCGCCTGGTATTGATTTGTGCATCTGCTGTTCCCATTTCTTTCATGGCAAAGTTCTGAGTGTCCGAGGGGCATGCTTCTTGAAGCCGATGCCATGAGTACACTTGTGAATGTTGATGATGTGCTCTCTGGCCGGGCCTTTGCTGATAGCCCAACAGCCCTTCCTCTTCTCACCCAGGAGCCATAGTGCTGGGACCAGGCTGGAAGGGAGATACTTTCTTTGATGTAGACATCAATTTTCATACCTAGAACTAACTAGTAGAATGATGTAAATATTAGATAGTAGAAATATATAAAAACTAATGACTCTTCAAGGCTATTCTTCATTTCTCAAGACATGGATTGATACAGCAGCTTCAACAATGGGCATAAACACAATTGTAAGGACAAGGCAAGAACCATGAGTGTTTCTCCACTCTCGGGAGGGTTGCTATGAGTCAGAATGGACTGAGTGGCACCTAACAACAACACAATTGAGTTGTGGAGCCCTGTTTAGGACTAGAAATAGTAATTTTTTAAATTAAAAGATCATTTTATTGGGAACTCTTAAAACTCTTGTTACAATCCATATATTAATTGTAGCAGGCAGGAGAGTATGATTATAACCACTTGACCTCCATGCAAGTACTGTAGTGTTGACCTTTTTTGAATCCAAAGTTTAGACTTAGAGTCTTTTCATCTCTGTACTTCTTAAGAGATCACCAATTCTACAGTTATATCTGTAGGCACTATCTCTCATTTGAAATGCATTCTAAAGCAGTTGGTATCTTCATCAGTCCTTGTTTATAATTTTAAAATTGGGGTGTAGCCAGAATTCTCAGTAATTTTCCAGTTCATTAAACATTCTGTTCTATGTCTCTCTAGATGCCAAAGACATGAAGTAGTCTCTTACTCATTAGAAAAGAAAGGATAATATCACCAGTGAGAGAGAAACTACGTGATTATGAGTGTTTGATGAAGTTCAAAAGAATGGAGGTGGCAGCACCAACTGTTGGGTAACAGCCAGTGCTTTGAAATGGGTCTGTTTCAAGAGTGGGCTCCAGTAATTACTGACGTGGTGACGTGGTAACTGGGGTGAAGTCACTAGACCTCGGAGCATAAAGGTATTCTGTAAAATAAAGAAAGCACCCCATCTCCAGGGTTGTAAGCATGAAGTAGAATCTAAAACATAGTTACCATGATATCTGACATATTACATGCCCTATTGTCAATTGGATTAAATGTAGCCCTTGATAAAATGAGTGCTTAATCTCGCATGCCTCATCCTTGGCCTGGCTTAACTGGCAGTCGGGTCGAAGGCATCAGAGACAAGAGGGTTTTCACAAGGTGCATAAATTCATTTTTCTCTAAATGATGAACCTAAGTTATATTTCAGGTATACCTTCTGCAGAAAAAAATTTCCATTTTATAAGCCTCGTGAAGACTTTCAGCTTTCACTGGCCTGTGGATCAGAGGACTCATAGGAATATTTCCACATGAGATGTCTTTGATCTTATTTCAGCTTTAGTGTTTCTGCAAGGGCTTTTGACTAGTTGGGACACCGTAGAATGATGTGTCCATGTTCCATGGGCATTCTTTATTAGTCTGTAACTTTACATTGGAGGCCCAGTAGAGCATTCAAATTTTGAATTAAGTCAAGAATTATGGTAGTTTCCATGCCAGGGGTCTCAGGGGGATTAGACAGAAATTGTCCAAAAGCAATTTCACTGCTGACAAAGTCAGTCACCTTCTGACTCTCCAGAGATAAATGGGAAGTATGTCCATCACAGGCACTTAAGAATCTTGACTTCTGGTGTCAGTTTTATTTTAATGTTTTAGATTGGTTCAATCTTTGGTCTATAGTTTTGTTTTTACTTTTATCCAGAACCTAAGCTAACATTTTATGTACAATGTGCCAATCATTTGTATATAAATGATCTTTTATTAATAGATCATTTTATTGGGGACTCTTACAACTCTTGTTACAATCCATACATTGATTGTATCAAGCGAATTTGAACATATGTTGCCATCATTCTTTTCTAGACATTTACTTTCTATCAGCCCTTGGTATCAGCTCCTCCTTTTTCCCCCTCCCTCCCCCTATGCTCATAACCCCTTGATAGATTATAGATTATTATTTTCATATCTCACACCGACTGCTGTCTCCCTTCCCCCATGTTTTCTGTTGTTCCTCTCCCTGGAGAGGGATGATGGTTATGTGTCGATCATTGTGCTCTGCTCCCCCTTTCTCCCTTGCTCTCCTCACCCCCTTCCCTCTACCCTTTTAGTATTGCTATTCCCACTCCTGTTCCTGGATTCCATGTGTCATGAGCTGCCCCATCCCTTATATATAGCTGTGTATATGCTCTGGTCTAGTCTGAAATGAGAGGAAGTCCTGGGGTCATGATAGTTGGGGGCAAGGAAGCCTCAAGGAACCAGAGAAATATTGTGCATTTCATCAATGCTTTACTGCACCCTGGTTGACTCATCCCTTCCCTGTGGCCCCTCTGTGGGAGGATTTTTCTATTGTCTACAGATGGGCTTTGGATCTCTGTTCCAACCCTCCTCGTTTTCAACAATATGTTTCTGTTTGTTTGTTATGTGTCTTCTGATGCCTATTACCCAGTCCCGATAACTCCTCATGATCACACCAGCAATGTGCTTCTTCCATGTGGACCTGTTGCTTCACTGCTGAATGGTGGATTTTGTAACTTCAAGCCTTTAAGACCCCAGACACCGTATCTTTTAATAGCTGGGCACCATCCACCTTCTTTACCACATTTGCCTATGCACCTGTTTTGTCTTCAGTGATTGTGTCAGGAGGGTGAACATCTCAGACTGCCGACCTGTTAGAATGAGGATATGAGCAGAGGCCCGAAGTCCGTCCACTACCTCAGTGTATTGCTGTATAAATATATATACATGGGCAGATACCTCTACTTTTGTGGACTAATGTATTTACATATGTACACCACTATGTTTATACCTCTATCCATTGCTTTGTTTGCTAGGACTTTCCTCTGTTTCCTTTAACCTTCCTTCTGCCCACTGTCACTTTCCCCTTATTTCTGCCTCTTGGTACCTCCTCTTAGCTAGTTTGCTATTGCTCCGACAGCACACACACACCCCGCCCCCCAGCCCTATCTCCTCCTCGTTGCTGACTCTAATACCCTAGCTATTTGCCTGTCTATTGTGCTGCCTGCTAACCATCCCCTTCCCTCACCGCCCTCACCCCCCGAGGTCTCCCCAGGACTGTTGCTCCCACTGCTTTCTCATTGGGTTTGTTTCCCATGCCTATCTTACATAGGTAGAAACATTGACTATTACATAGCCCAAATTGATTTTTTTTAAAAGAAAAAAGATTGAAAAAAGAAAAGAAAAGAAAAAACAAAAAGAAGAAATATACAACATCCCAGGCCTGTTCGCTGGCCTTCGTGACCATCCAGGAGCTGCCCCTTCCAGCCTGGAGTCCATTTTTGAAATGGGGCTTCTCAGGGGCTTTGTTTCTTTGCTTTGCACTAAGTTGCTTCTCTGGTATGGTCCCTTCTTGTTTTGCCCACTGTAGGGGGTTCATATCACACTACCTCCCCGTCATGTGACCCCAGAATTGTCCTCTGTTGCAGTCTTTTCCAGTAAGGGGACAAGGTGACACAAGCTGTTGTCAGCCGCACAGTCTTCTCTGAGTCCCATCAGCTCCCTGCAGGGATGTCGTCCTGCTGGCCTGGTGAGCCGGCATGGGGTCCAGTGCAGTTGTCTTTTTCTCATTCCTTCCTGGTCTGCTTCCGTGTGGGTGTGGCATGCTTCCCCTCTCTCCTACCTGTAGGTTTATTGCTGTTTTCTGTTACAACTATTTTCTAGGGAGGAGGTCAGTTTGGCTCTGGTTGGGGCCAGCCCTATTGCACTCTCTTTTCCTTCATTCTTCCATGCGGCCATGTTGTCCTCATGGTTTGGTGTACCATGGTTGGGTCTGCATGCCCACTCCCAATTCTATGGAGACAAAACCAATACTTTCCCCCTGGGTAGGTTAGTGCTCTGCTTCCTCACTCCCCGCATCATCATCTCACTGTCGCCCCCTCCCCTTTTCTTCCTCCCCCTTCCCCCTTTCCCCTTCTTTGTATTGGACCAACATGTACCTCCTTGGGTTTGGTCTAACCTCTCACCTCCCTGTACGTCAACCCGAATGTTGTGATATAGGTGGCTTCTCTTCTATACCTACTGTGCTTATTGCACTTACCTCAGGGGGCTCATGCTGTACTTCTCCTTCTGTGATTGGCTGACTTTACTTAGCATAATTTCCTCCAACTCTTCCCATGAAAAGACGTGTTTCATGTGATCATCAGTGCTCTGTAGTGATGCATAGTACTCCATTGTGTGTATGTGCCAGAGTTTACTGATCCACTCATCTACTCATGGAAATTGTTAAATAGGGCTTCACCCTCCCACTTGATGCTTTTGGGGCCCTTGTCAAAGGTCAGGTGTGTATATGCTGATTGTTTTATTTCTGGGTTTTCTGTTCTTTTCCATTGGTCTGAGTTTCTGTTGGTATGCCAGTACCACACTGTTTTGACCATTGTCAAACAGCTGTGTAGTAAGTTTTAAAGTCAGGTAATGCAATCCCTCCAACTTTGTCCTTCTTCTTGAGAAGTTCTATGCTAATTCTGGGCTTCTTCCCTCTCCATATGAAATTGGTGATCAGTCTTTCCAATTCTTTGAAGGTTGTTGGTATTTGAATCAGGATAGCATTAAACTTATAAAGTGTCTTGGGTAGGCTAGACATGATCATGGGATATTCCTCCATTTGTGACAGTCACTTTTGATTTCCTGCAGTAGCGTCTTATAGTTTTTCTTGTATAGGTCTTTTGGGCTTTTTTGGTAAATAAATCCCTAGATATTAGTTCTTGGCTATTGTGAAGGGTGCTGCCTTTTTGCTCTCCTCTTCCATGGTCTTACCTGATGTATATAGCAAAGCAATCGACTTCTGTTTGTTGACCTTGTATCCTGTCACTCTTCCATATTCCTTTATCACTGTCAATACTCCAGTTATGGAGCTTTGGGGATGTTCAGTGCACAGAATCATGTACTTTGCAAATAGTGATAATTTCACCTCCTCCTCTCCCAGTTGGATCCCTTTAATGTACTTTCATTGTCTTATATTGTTAGCTAGGACCTCCAATAATATATTGAATAAAAGTGAGGGCAAGGAACTTCCTTGTCTAATTTGCTTTTTTCAGTGGGACACAACAGCCCGACCCACCTCAATAGCAGGCAACAGGCAGCCCTTGAAAACACCATTGCCAGTCAGTCACACAGAGAAAGATCACTGAGCCCCTTGGTCTCCCAGAAATATGGCGCCCAGCTCTTCAAAATTGTCACATAAGCAACAGCATACTGCATCACTGCCAACAAGAAAGACAATCCACAACAGCAGAGCTAACAACTCTCATGAAGAATCTGATGTGGATACACTACAAAAAGAAATTTTCAGAAGGATGCGTGGAGTATAAGGAGATGAAGGAAGCTATGCAGAATAAGGATGCGATGATAGAGGAGATTAAGTCCACAATAGAGGGGATGAAGTCCATACACCAAAGGGAAATACAGGAACTAATGGATGAAGTAGTAGACGCTGCACACAAGATCATGGATCTCATGAACAGGCTAGAAGAGGCTGTGAACTGTATCAGTGATCTCAAAAACAATTAGGGAAGACCTCAGCAAATGAGAAAGATAGTCAAACAAGATAATAAAAGAGGCAGAAGGAATCCTGAGATCAGTGACAGATGCTATGAAGAAGACCAACATCTGAATTATTGGCCTACCACTGTGGCCTATAAGACACATAAAAGAAGTTGACAGCTAGACTCACAAGAGAATTTCTGAAAGAAAACTTCCCCACCTTGATGAATGAGAATCAGACACATACAGGAAGCAGAGAGGACACCAATTGGACCAAACCCCAGGAAGAACTCACCAAGGAATATAATAGTTAACTTATCCAACTTTGAGGAAAAAGAGAAAATCCTAAGAGCAGCAAGAGAAAGAAAGACAGTAACATACAATGTCTCTCAGGTAAGAATATGCTCAGACCTATCAACGGAAACATGAATAGGAGGAGAGAGTGGAGTAACATCTTCCAAAAGCTGAATGAAAAAAACACCTCCCCAAGAATCCTCTACCTTGCCAAATTATCTATGTAGATAGAAGGAAAGCTAAGGGTCTTCCAGGACAAGGAAAAACTTAAAGAATACACCACAAGACACCCAACCCTGTAGAAGAGCCTTTCCAACTCACTATGGCCAGAAGACTAACACTCACCAAGCACAAACAGGAGAAAACCATATAGCACAACTCCAATCAGAAGCCAACCAGCCAATAGCAATCACCAAGATAATATGACCTCATAGGGCAACGAAGGCAATAAAGAAGACCCACACAAAGACACAGCACAGTGATAATATAAGAAGGGTGATAGGAAAATCCCCAACACAAAATGCATGAGATGTCAGCAATGAATCCACAGATTGTGATAAAACTCTAAATGTCAATGGCCTCAACTCCTACTCTAAAATAAAAAGGCTTGCAGACTGGCTTGGAAAACATAACCCATCAATATGTTGCCTGCAAGAGACACATCAAGCTTGCAGACAAGAATAAACTAAGAATAAAAGGCTGGTGGAAAATATACCATGCAAACAACAACTTAAAAAAGCAGTTGTCACAATCCTAATCTCAGACAAAAATTGATCTCAAGGTTCAAACCATAAAAAGAGATAAGGAGGGGCACTATATCATGCTCAAAGTATCAGTTAAACAGGAGACAGTGAGCATGATAAATATGTATGTGCCTAATGAGAGACCCATGAAGTTTGTCAAATATACTATTCAAAACATGAAAAGAGATATCACACATTCAACAATTGTAGTAGGTGACTTTGATATACCACTTTCAAAGAAAGATAGATCATTGGGAAGGAAGCTCAGCAAAGAGATCATAGAGTTAAACACTATAATTAGGAACTGGGTCTGATAGACATATATAGAGCTTTCCATTCAAACACAAAAAATTCACATTCTGCTCAAGTGACATGGATCATTCTTTTTTTATCATTTTATTGGGGGCTCATACAATTCTTATCACAATCCATATATCCATCCATTGTGTCAAGCAAATATGTACATTTGTTGCCATCATCATTCGCAAAACATTTGCCTTCTATTTGAGCCCTTAATATCAGCTGCTCAATTTCCCCCTCTCTCCCCACTCCCCTCATGAACCCTTCATAGTTCATGAATTATTATTATTTTGTCATATGTTACACTGTCTGGTGTTAAGCACATAGTCAAGGGAAAAATGTTAAATCCCAGGGATTCAGGGATGGTTTCACATCTGAAAATTCATCAATATTATATACCACATTGATTAAGAATCACATGATAATATCGATAGACTCAGAAAAAGAATTTGACAACATCCAACACCCATTCCTAATTAAGATGCTCAAGAAGATAGAAATGGAAGGTCAATTCCTCAAGTTAATATGAACTATCTATGATAAGCCAACAGCTAACAGCATAGTCAATGGAGAAAAAACTGATGTTTTAAGGCCTACACAAATCTTTGAAAAAATCAAGTTGAAAATATATTTAAACCTCTCTATACGTTGGGTTGCTAGCCACAGGTAAGTAGTTTGAAATCACCAGTTTCCCACAGGAGAACTATGAGGCTTTGTAGTCCCATGAAGAGGCACAGTATTGGAAATCCACAGGACAGTTGTACTGGTCCTCAAAATGTGAATCAACTTGAAGGCAGTGAGTTTGGCTTTTGGAGACTCCAAGGTGATATTATTTCCATCTGTTTCTCATAAGAAAATATTTTATAACATATACTTGTAACCTTTGTTGCTGGTTCGAATATACCCAAAGGTCCTTCGAGAGACAGGTGTACCTGTTTACATCCTGGAGATTACAGCCTTGAAAACTCCACGGAGCGTTTCTATTTTGCACACGTGGAGTTGTCATCAGCTGTAATTGACTCATGTCCACTAACAGTAATGGTGGCAATTTTAAAATGAGCACTTTGGTTCCAAGTCAGCATTCAACACTGACAACAATGAACCAGTCAGGCTGCGGATACTAGCCTTCAGCAGGGCCTTTCAGAGCCAGGCATCTGTCACTCCACACACATTCAGCAAAGCCTCACTCAAATTCCACTAAGCTGTGTGCCAAGGGTGATAGAGGTGATTGTGTCAGGTTGGGTCTTTAGAGAATCAAAGCCAATGGCATTTTTGTGTATGTGTATAGAAACAGATTCATACCGAGGCATGACTTATACAGTTGTAGGAATAGGTAGGTCTAATCAGGTTCCAGGTATAGGTCAGAAGTAAGCTGGAGGCCTATCCTGACTCCTCTAGCTTCCGGAGCTGAGGAA
>NW_022103930.1:133327-136070 GCF_000313985.2 Echinops telfairi | reverse complement strand
TGAATTTTGTGGCCAAGTTTAGGTAAGAGCCTGTGTTTGGCCCTGTGTTTTTCTGGGTTACCTACATGGAGAGCATACTTAACCTTTCTACAGTGGAGAGTAGTACAGAATCATATTTTGCTCTGCTGTTTTTTAAAAGTAAATATTTTAATCAAATTGTGCTTTTTTACATTGACTTTTACCTCCTATAAGGCACTTGGATCCCTTGTATATTTCCAAAGAAAAGTTCTATGAAAATACGTGCAAATTGATATTAAATGGTTGGAGCTGTCAGAGTGATTTACTTTGTTTTTTATAATGGTTGTTCCAAAGGGCTCTAGAAGCTATGCTGGAGCGTGGTTTTTAGGGGGTATGGAAGGAGAGTCAAAAGCATAAGGCTTCAGGGCTCACTCTCCACATTGTCCCAACACTACTCCCCTGGCATTAATCTATGCTTTTAAATGACAAGTACTCCCAAATTATGATGAGGGTCCATTCATTCCAATGACTCCATCCTAAGTCACTTCTGACATAAGTCAACTGCCTCATTTTTTTTCTGTTTTAATTTTAGTTTTCATTAGTATTACTTTTTGTTGTAAGTATCTTCATAAACCTAGCTGTGTTTTGAAGAGTAAATCATAAAACCAAGCATCTGCAAGGGAAAAACCTGGGAATGATTTCATCAGCAAATTAAGTGTTGCAACACTCCAATATGTCGTGAATCAAGGACTACGCATGCTGGGACAGACTTTTCCTGAGCAAATGTTATTAAGGAGATGAATTAAATTTGAAAAATTGCTTTTATACTCCCAAATTAATTCCTTACTCAAATGCCTTAAGTTATACAGATAAATTGGGTCATACCATCTATGTTAGGTTGACTTCTATATAGAAACAAAACCAGTGACCCTTGCATGTGCCTCTATAGAAGCAGACTTATGTCAAGAGATGGGCTCCACAGTGATGGAAATCGGTAGTCCAGTCTGGTTCAGGGCAGGCTTCTCCTGACTCCTGAGAGCTGATGAATAAGAAAGCAGGATGATGAAGCAGAAACTGCAGAGGGCACAAGCTGGTGGATACCGAGGCTCAAAGTAAGCTTAATGAATCCACTGTCAGTCATGTGCTGAAAGCTCCTGGGATTGGCAGGCCACACAACAGGAGATGTGGGAACCAGACACAAGATCAAGCTCCAACAGAAGACGAAGTACCAAGAGGATGTGACTCTGTTCACTCTGTCTTATACAAAAATACTTATGACACAAAGGAGGTGTCATCAGGCTGCGTGATAGTTGATAGATTGAGCTCTCTTCCTACCTTTCCCCAGGAGTTTCTAGTTGACGACAAAGCCTCTAATTATCATACCATCAAATAGTGGGTTGCTTCAATGGCTATGATTATCTGATTTAGTATATACAGCAAGTCATAATAAAAAACAAATGTATGATTCCTGAGGGGCCAATTAATTTTCCAAATCACATTTCCGAGGATGGGGTGTCAACTCCAGAGTTCACAGTAATGGAGTAACACTCGTATATGCTGTTCTGAGCAACTGCACCCCAAGCTCCGTATTTGTTTCCTACCCACCTCACAACAATCTTCTTCTTTCTCCTCCTCTCCCTTTCCTCTAAAATCCTATGCATCACCTTGAAGTCAAAACAACTAAAGCACTCCCAGCTTGTTCATTTTTTAGATGCTATCATGCAGTTGCTGACTTAAAGTTTTGTAAAGTGTACTGGGAAGAAATATGTGTTTTTATCAAATCCTCTGCATTTCTTCGTTTCTATAGCATATTTTTCCAGAAATTGTCAGTTATTATTGCTCAACATCTCCTTAATGTTACAGAAGAAATGAAGCCATTTTGATTGGGAAAAAGTAAATGAATGAATGAAGCTTATAGCATGTTAACTTTGTCTATTTAGTACTCTAGGGACTTTAGCAGAGAAAATGTTACTCGTCAGTTATTTAGCAGTCAGTCAATTGATGTTGCTATGAGTAGCCTAGTTATTCAAAGTGAGTTTTCTAGGAACTAATTTAACATTTTATAATTCTGCTACCTGAATTAAGAAATAAAATATTGGCTGTTTAAAATGTATTTTTTTTCTCCTTCTCAAAAGGTATTCTTATTTTGGTGCTAAGGTATGCCAATTTTTAAAGTATCATTTAAACTTAACAGTAGCCTGCTTTATATTTGAATAGGACTTTAAGTTGTAAGAACACTTGGAAGTATATTTAGCTCCCTTTCTGAGTGATGGCAACTGAAGTTTAGATGATCACATAATTGCATATACACTTTTACATAGACTTACAATCCAAATATTCTATAGCAACTTCCTTCTGCTGTAAGATCTATTTCCCTTCTCTGCAGCAATGCCAGTGGAATAACAGAGTCAATCAAGAGTCCAAGTATGTGAAGGGCACAGCTTATACATGCATCCACATCAGTGACAACTGCCTGTTGATTTTATTTGTATGTGTGAAATGAAAGTTACTAAAATGTTAGTATAAGTGTTTTACGTTGTTTCCTTTTGTCCTTTCCCCCTTCACACAGCTCTTCAGAACAGAAGGGAAAATGGCACTCTGCTTCAGAGGTATTGTAAATCTTTAGCCTGAAATATAAATTGAAGAAAAAAAATCCAAATCTCTGCAAAGACATGCCCCAAACTATCGCTCCTTTCCTTAGTAGAAATTGTTATACTGCCCTTAAATAACTTGCTGAGATTTATATTACCTACTACTTTATCTAATGTTCTTTTGCATGCATGCA
>NW_022103930.1:122650-130781 GCF_000313985.2 Echinops telfairi | reverse complement strand
TTAATCCACCCATCAGTTGATGGAAATTTGGGTTGTTTCCAACTTCTTGCAATTGTGAACTGTGCCGTGATGAACATTGGAGCACAAATGTGTGGCCGTGGCTTGTTTCTTGCCTCTTCTGGGTAGATGCTGGGTATTAGTGTTAAAGGTTACTCTTAAAACATATTAAATTTCTCGAAGTACCAGTTAATTTATTGAGAAATTCATAAATCAATTCTTGCTGCCTACTCTTGAGCCTCAAAAGGTTGCTGGATCCCCAAAACAGACATGCACATTTTGAAGATATATAACCTACCCAAATCTCCCATGACAGGGACACCTGTTATTTAGTAGAATGTGTCTTAATTTCCTGAAGTATTTTGTATATTTTCTTCTGAACCCTAGTTTAATGTTGCTGAGTGTATCAATCTCTTTAAAAAAATGGCTGAAATATCTTGAAATTATTAACAACCTAGATTTTAAAATATTAAACTCATAGGTAAACTCAATGTATGCTATTTTGGGTTGTTTTACATTTATTCAGGTACATCACTGTCGCCAAAGAGAAAGACCACTCAAAGTGTATTCCCATCGAAATCTTCCCCAAGAACATCAAGAAGTATTACTCTGTAAGTGTTCTGAAACTCAAAAATTAAATTCCTAGTTTCTGACTTCGGTGATTTCCATGAGCAGGTATTTTCCATTAGAATGAAACGTTTTTCTAATTGTAATTTACATATAGATTGGCTCCCCAGGTTTCTCTTTCTTTCTCTCTGTTTCCTTTTTTTTAACATTTCATTGGGAATTAATTTTAAACTTAAAGAAGTTACAAATATAACTAGTGAAGAACATCCATTTATTCTTGGATCAACAGAGTCACCTATTGACAAAATTTCCCCATTTGTTTAATTATTTGTTTCCTTCTCTCTGTTTATCTAATTCTCACTGTCTTTTCCCCTCTATATGTGGCTCATACGGAATTTTCTGAGAGCCCTTTATTGTTAAATATGTATATATTTCTCTTTTTAAAATTTTCTGTTGTGAAGTAGTTGAAGGTTTACAAAGCAGATCATCAGTTTTATAGTCAACAGTTAATACACATTTCCTTTCCACTCATCCACTGCTATCCCATCAATGGACACTCACTTGGCCAGCTTTCTCCTTACATTTCCTATTTCCATTTCTTCTTTCCTAATCCTCTGCACTTCGTCTGTAGGTAAACACTGCCCATTTGATCTTCATTAGGGGTGCATTCATTTCCAGACCTGCAGGGGGAATAAATGCCATAGTCTTGAGGGTCCCACCAGTCTCTATCCAACCAGTGAGTTTGGTCACTGCTATGATTTTAAGTTGTGTTTCAAATGTTCCTTCCACTCTGTGGGGGGATGTCTAATGTAACCATTTTCAGAGCAGTTAGTAAAGGTAGCGAGGCACCATTTAGTTCTTTTGGTCACAAGGTTGTGAAGACTGCTTGCAATCATTTTCAGAGCAGTTAGTAAAGGTAGCGAGGCACCATTTAGTTCTTTTGGTCACAAGGTTGTGAAGACGTATGTTTGTATAGCCCCTTATTGGTCTATTGTTTGCATATGTCTCTTGCTTTTTATGACTCTTCTTTCTTTCAGATGGAAAGAGACCAATAGTTTCACCTTAGGTGTCTGCTCTGAAATACCTATGCATTTCCTAAGAATAAGAATATTCTCTTCTATAATCACCATACCAATCGAAATGTTTCGACAAGCTGATGGAGCACTAAAAGCACTTATTCATCAATGTCCGAAAATTTGGGGCACAGCTACTTGGCCAATTGACGTGAAGAAATCCATATTTGTACCCATTCCAAAGACAGGTGACTCAACAGAATGCTCAAACTGTAGAACAGTCACATTAATGTCACATGAATCTTTTCCTGAAGACCACCCAACAATGGTGGCAGCAACATATTGAGAGGGAGTTGCTAAAGGTTCCAGTTGAATTCAGAAGCAGATTTGGAGTAAGGGATCATTATTGATGTCAGATGAGGATCTTGGTTCGAAGCGGAGAACATCATAAAGATCTTGACTTGTACTTGGTTGACTCTACCAAGGTATTCAGTTAGGTGAATCATAACAGAACTCTGGATAATACAGAAATCTTCAGGTGAATGGGAATTCCAGAATACTTCACTTATGTGGGACTTGTAAATGGATCAAGAAGCAGTTGTGGGAACAGAACAGAAGAATGCTGCATGGTGTGAAATCAGGAAAGGTGTGTATCAGGGTCGTATCCTCTTTCCATACTTGTTCAATCTGTATGCGGAGTGAATCACCAACATACTGGATTATATGAAGAGCACTGCATCAGGATAGGAAGACAGCTTATTAACAACCTGTGATATGCAGATGGCACAGCCTTGCTCGCTGGAAGTGAGGAATTGAAGCACTTGCTGAGAGAGAGCAAGGATTTCAGCCTAAATTCTTCTATTTATTGAATTGATTTTCTTCTCATCCCTCAGTTTGAATAATTTCGATTGCTATTTTTTTCAAAATCACTAACTTCTCATTTCTAATCTCTATGATGGTATTTAGCAAATCCAGCACATTTTTTCCCTTTCATATACCTTTCAGAAATTTTTCTCATTTTAAAATATTTTGTATTTCTATGCTGATATTTCATATATTTTTATTTAATATGAATCTATTTTCCTTGATATCACTGAGCATAATTGTAGTAACTGTGTTTTGACTCATACTTTGAATATCTGGGTCATCTCAGAATTTGTTTTATTCTTTGAGAAGTGGTCACTTTTTTTGGTTCTGCACATGTCCACTAAACTATAGCTCTTGTAGAATAAAACGCCTGCTATTTTTAAAAGTACATCATTTTAGCCTTGTTTTATTTTAATTTTCTTGATAAAGGTCTGTTTATTAGCATGTATCTGTTTTGTTTACAATGAATAGCAGCAGGACAACAAACATTTTGTTTTAAACATGAATGTTCCTTATGTCGCCATTTTCTACCGCAAACCAAAAACACATATCCACTCTACTGAGTCAATGCCATCTCACTCTTGCCGAGGGACTCCAAGGCTGGGAATCATGCAGAAACAGAACACCAAGTCTTTCTTCCACAAGGTAGCTGGTGGCTTCAGACCACGGATCCTTCCAGGAGCAATGGCACATCTCACTCACTGTGGCACCAGGGCTGCTCAACATCCCTCACTCAGTTCAATCAGGTCGTGATTGTTAGCATTTCAAAAGAGGTTTTTCATTTTACAGTTTCATGAGAGAGTTCCTTTAAATTAGGTGGAAGGGTTTTCAAATATTAAGAAAACCCTTTACTCCTAACTAAATACCAAGTTAAATTCTATAGGTGACCCCTCCTAGGCGTGTTAGCAATCATTGTTGATGTTGGCAGGTGCTGTTCAGTTGATTCCGACTCAAAGCAACCGATGTTCCACAGAATGACACACTGCCCAGCCCTGTGTCACCTTAACAAGCATTGCTATGTTTGAACTTATTTTTGTAGCCACTCTGTCAGTCCATCTCATTAAGGGTCTTCCTCTTTTTGCACACCCTCTAATTTACCAAATAGGATGCCCTTTTGTAGTACCTATTGATAACATATTCAAAGTCCATGAACTTTTGCCCAGAATAATGATACTATGATTAGAATTACCAAATGTATCATGGAAGTTACTTAATGTATTTCTCAATAAGCTAACAATCCTGCCTGTATAGTAGACAAGGAACCTTTGTGTTATAAACGCACACACACACATTGACTTTGAGTGTCCATTTAATCATAAGCTCCAATCTAAGAATAATTAGTTCTTATGATTTTGCCCTGCTCAATAATTGTCACATGAAGTTACCACCAAAGACATGGGTGCTATAGTCAAGTGTGGTGAAGGAAGCAGATGGCGCTGGCTGCCTGAAAGCATAATGTCTGAGGTCTTAATGGCTTGTCATGTAAGTGAGGTGTCAGCTTAGTCCATGCAGAAGGAGCCCCCAAGTCCGTGTGGTCTAAGGATGGTAAATAATAGAATTCAAGATCAAACAAAGGAATTACTTTGCCGATTACATTCTGAGTTTTCGGTTTGCAGTACTAAGCCTCCATTGAATTCCCTCAGCCCAGTGACCAGGGAAGAGGGTGATCTTGCCCTCAGACAGAGTGCACTAGAAAGTGGATTACCACAGATGCCATTAGGCTAAATGTAACCGGTCATTTGCTTCTGCTTTTGACCTTTTCTTTTGGTTCTAGATTCTGTTATCTTCTGCCTTCTCTTGGATGGAGGTTTTTCTGTATTTTATGTTATTGTCTCTTTTGCTTTTTTGTGGGGTGTGATTTTCTTTATAGGAAATCCAGGATATGTTTATCTATAGAGACAGTAACGAGACAAATAGTTCCTTATGATTATGGCAGGCAGAGTTGGAAGTTAATGGGTAGCTAATAATGGATAGAATAATGAAGAAATTATCTACACTTGATTGTGGTGATGACGGCACAGCTCTTAAAACCATTAAATTGTATAGCATGTGAATTATATGTCAACAAAAGTATTTTACAAAAAAAGTATATCAGATGAACTTACTCCATCTTCCCTTACAAAGAACATTTTGACTGAATTTCTTCCAAGAAAAATTTGTTTGTGATTCTGGTAGTCTGTGGTATGTTCAATATTCTTTACCAATGGTATAATTCAAATAAACTGATTTTTCAATTTTCCTTATTCATTGTCCAGATTTTGTCTGCATATGAGGCAATTGAAAATATCACAGCTTAGTCTTCACGGCCCAAATTTTGACAAGTAATTCCGATTTTTTTGCAGCTGATTTGCTCAGTGCAATGTATCATGTGAATTCATGCTTGTTGCTTCTGTGGACATTGATGGATTCAAGTAAAATGAAATTTTTGACAGATTCAAGGATATTTTCTCCATTTATTTCAATAAACATCATAATGAACTATTAGAAATAAGAAACTTTAATGCCCCCAAGTTTGAGCACTCTGAGCTCTTCTTAGTTCTGAGAACACTTTTCCAGAATTATTGGGGCTACAAGGTACACAGGTTGAAATCAGTGCATTTAAGACCATTTCACTTATATAATTTCAATTAACAGACAACTTCTAGGACCATCTGTCATATCAAGAAATTGGCTCATAACAACAACAAAATAGAAGGAGAAAGGATATTGTGATAGGTAGGTTTATTGTGCCAACTTGGCCAATGAACACATGTGGGATTAATGAAGGGTGGAGAGATAAATGGTTCTGTGAGCCTTGCCTTTCTTGTCTCTTGCTCCTTGATAATCAGACCAGTGTGTGGCTGCCTTGCTTGTTCTTTGCCTCAGTTTGCAAGCTAGTACCCGTGGGACACCTAACCCGGGGACTGTCACTGTAGTTTGAGGTTCCTTCAAGACCTGCTTCTCCACACCATTGGAATTTACATCTCTTGATTTTGGAACTGTTAGACCCTGTCATCTGGATGACTGTTGGTGACTTGCCTTGCTCTTTGCTGTCTGTGTCCAGATAGCCTGAATTGCTCCACAGAGGACTACCTAGCGGCCCTAAGGACATGAAAGACTGCCAGTGTATTAGCTCTCTCACAGAAATGAGTTGCACTGAGCCATTTTTACTGCTCTATAGAATACCTGTTTATTCCTTATGTTATATATCTAACTATAAATATATATAAAATCATTAGTG
Source organism: Echinops telfairi (assembly GCF_000313985.2). Classification (NCBI taxonomy): domain Eukaryota; kingdom Metazoa; phylum Chordata; class Mammalia; order Afrosoricida; family Tenrecidae; genus Echinops; species Echinops telfairi. Next base: position 125,117 of record NW_022103930.1, on the reverse strand, counting down.
TCTTGATTTTGTTTCTCTAGAGAACCCTGTATAACACATATATAAATATATATTTTACTGAAATACATTCCATTGTCTTGATGTTATCTAAAGGAATGAAAACAATAAATTACAACTATGGTCTATGCTCTACATGGGCTGCATTTTGTCAATGTCTGAAACTGAGCTTTGCACTTAGAATATTGGTAACAATTTGCAGTATTTATTTAATCATCTGTTTTTAAAGTCCTCATTTATAACTATAGATCTCATTTCTCTTTTATAGCCTATAATTATGAGAGTAACAAATTCCAACACAATGGGTGACATTGTCAACATGTCACCGTCAACATTAGAATTACCTGTAAGTTTCCTACAAGCATTTTAAATAATTCATTTCACTGGGGGCTCTTACATGATTGTGTCAATCATATTTGTGCACATGTTGCCATCATCATTTTCAAAACATTTTCTTTCTACTTGAGGCTTTGGTAGCAGCTCTTCCCTACAAGCATTTGTTGTTGTTGTTGTTGTTGAAACTAACTTCTGATATTTGAGAGTCTGGGTGTAAACTATAACTTTCTTCAAAAGGCAGGTGATTATTTTATATGCCAAAGACGTATTTTGTCCCCTTCAAATTCACAAATTGATAGTAACAAAATGATAATATTAGTTTCTATACCGGTGCTGTTCTTAATATATTCCCACCTTAAATTCCATGTGAACTTGCAGTCATAGAGAAACGCGGTTGGACTCTTAATTGCAGAGTGTTAACAATAGCATGTATTTTATTATATGCATATACAATAAGATTTAAAGATGATTTTTAATGAGACCGTTGCAATTTTTGCTTTAACTCAACCCCATACTCACTACAATCAAGTCAATTTTGACTCACAGTGACTCTTTAGGACTGAACAGAATTGCCCTTTTGAGTTTTGAAGACTTTTAGAAAAATCTTCCTGGGAGCAGACAGCTTCTTCATTCTTTTATGAAGCGCCAGGCGCAGTCGACGTTCAGGCCCTGTGATTAACAGCTCAATACTTCGTCCCTTGCACTACCAGTGTTTCTGTCTCTGTATTAAGTTGCTGTTCTTGAACCTTCCTTTCTGTTCCCTCAGTCCCCACAGTTGTGGGTCAGAGCTGGCAAAAGAAAAGGTCCCATTGGTGTCATTGGTGTCAGGGAAACATGAAGATGGGTTTGATCGGGATCAAAATTGTAACTCCAAAGTCTCAAAGTGTTGATTGATTGGTGATAAGCTTACATGTCCATATGAGTTAAAAATCTCATAAGTATCCATTTATGCATTTATTAAACAACTTATTAAGCCAGACAATAATGACACCTCTTCAGTCAGCAGCTTGTGGAGAAGTTGGAGAGAAAGATGTGAAATTTTACTCTGAATTTTTTCTAAATTTTTTTCCATATGAAATTAATATGGATAGGTATTTCGTTTCCCCCTACATTTAATTTTTAATATTCCATTTTTGAATCATGCGGTTCTGTTTCTCAACTATATGAAGTCGACTCCATTTTTTGGAGGATCATCTAAAATCTAGCCGTGTCTCTCCACCTACCTGAATGACTGCAGGTATTTACTTAATAGCAGCTCATAGCCCACAACTTTTCTCAGCATCACAAAGAACATGAAATCATCACATGCATACTCCATTTCACAGGCAGGGTTTTCCAGGTCTTGTTTTGAAATCACTGATAAATAGATTATACCTCTCTGAAAGTGGTATCAGGAACCTTTAACTTTATAAAAAGAAAAGGAAGTAGTTCTTGGGTCAGCAAGTTCATTCAGCATGCTTGAAAAACAAACAGCAGAGCTGGTAAAATAAAATAAGAGGCCAGATATGTAATGGAGCTTGCAGTTTGGGGGAGCTGCTGACTTGTGCTAGGAACCCTACCAGGTGGGCCTTATCTGCATCAGGCTTTTATAGTCTGTCAACGATCCTGCGATGTCAGCACTGTTTATAATAAAGGATATTTTCAAGCTCTTTCCAATGGGCAGAGATGTATAGTCTCAGCCTTGGAAGGCAGTAAGTCACCAACTACACAACTGGAGACAAAAATCCCATTTTGTATTTTTTCACAAAGGTTGACATCCTTGTAAAAGTCATTCTGTAATCAAGTATGTGAATAAGAGTCACATGCATAACAGAAATATGTTTATTATAATAAAATGTATCTTGTAGATAAAATGAACACAGATGGTAACTTTCAAGCTGAGAACAGCTTCGTGGTCCTTCAGCATCCATTCAGAACACAAACTTGCATGAGCCTTCAGTTCTCAATTGTGGACTAGCTCCTGGTTCCCCTGGTGAATTTGTTTTCATGTTTATTAATCTCATGGAAGCTTCTTAGCCTTCACAGGCAGAAGTGACCATACTCCTCATTATGGACTCAACATTGACGATATCTTTATATGAGATAAAAAGGCAAGGGCTCACCAAATTACATGCAGTTAGAAATAGAAGAAAGC
>NW_022103930.1:104763-122489 GCF_000313985.2 Echinops telfairi | reverse complement strand
TTAGGTCCTCATTTTCCCCCTCCCTCCCCGCTCCCCCCTCCCGCATGAGCCCTTGATAGTTTATAAATGGGTATTTTGTCATATCTTGTTAGGCTCCATTCTTAAAACTAAAAATTGATATCACAGTACAGGGTCGATGAGGGTTCTGTGGAGAAGAAGCAACCTGAGACATGAAAGGGCAAAACCAAGTATTTGGTGGTCAACCCTTGAGATTAACAGTTCAATTTTCACTCTATAAATATTGTTTGTGCTTTCTTTTTGCGTTTCCAACACTCTACAGCCTTAATTCTAATCACGATCTGTGAGAACCACCCTGGAAGCAGGTGAACCTCCCTGTTGCTCTGGAGTAGCTCTGTCTATAGCACCAATAAAATATAATCTGTTAAGTCCAATTGTTCTGTGAGAGCAAAAAATCATGATGACTTTTTACATGCACAGTGAAATTATCAAAAGACTATTAACTGCCATTGTTTATTAATTTGTTACTTTGCTCTGTACATGTTTATATAATAGTTTCAAATGAGATCTGTAAAAGTGTGTAACACTTTTTTAAACAATGGATTTAAGTAGAAGCTCAAGCAATCTACTTAAGATGCAGTAATCTAGCTTGTTCTGAGCAACACTTGCTGTTGGGTGCTGCTTAGAGGGCTCTGACTCCCAGCAACGCTATGTGCACCGGAAGGAGACACTGCTCGGCACGCACCATTCTCACATTGTTGCTGGGGTTGAGATCATTGTGTCACAGCGGTGTCAGTTCCTCTCCTTGAGAGTCTTCCTCTTTTATCTGCCATGCCACTTGACCAAGAATAAGGTTTTTCTCCAGCGACTAGTCTCTCCTGATAACAGGTCTAAAGTATGCGACAATGAACCTCACCCTCCCCGCTTCCAAGAAACATCCAGTCTATACTTCTTCCAAGATAGATGTGTTTGTTCTTCTGACAATCCAAGGCATACTCAATCTCGTTTACTCACACCATAACTCAAAGGCATCAATTCTTCCTCGTGCTTTCTTATAAAGTGTCCAGTTTTTGCATGCATATGAGATGACTGCAAATGTCAGGTTGGTGATAAGTCTTGCTCCATTTCTGATGCCTCATTCTCTTCCCTATAATCCAGTTTCTCAAATGACCTCCTCAGCATACAAATGGAACGATTAGGTTGCAAGAAAACAATCCTGACATACCTTTCCTGATTTTAAACCATGCAGTATTTCCTTGTTGCACGTGAATGACTGCCTGTTGACCAATATATTTATTTCACACGAACACAATGAAATGTTCTAGAACTTCCATGCTGTGAAATGTAATCGGAATTCATTATGATACATACAGTCCAATGGCTTTCCATAGTTGATAAAATACAAGTAAACATCACTCTGATCTATCTTCTTTCACCAAGTAGTATAGGATAGCCATCACCCCATCGTCTTCTCGATCCAGTTTGTATTTCTGGCAGTTTTCTGTTGCTCTACAGCTCCAACCAAAAAATCTTTAGAAAAACTTTACTTTCATGTGATATTAATGATTTTGTCTGTTATTTTCATACTGTGCCAGATCACTTGTCTCTAGACTGATCACCAGTATGGATCTCTTCAAGTCAGCTGGCCAGTTAACTGTCTCCCAAATTTCTTGGTATAGATCATGGAGCACATCTAGATGTGCATTAGCTTGTTTAATTTCTCAGTTGGTGTTTTGTCCATTCATAGATCCTCCCCGCGCTCCCCCAATGTCTTCAGTACGGCTGTACTTCTTCCTTCATTGCCATCAACTCTCAATCATACGTTACTTCCTAAAGTGGTGACATAGCATTTTGGGGCAATGACTGCATTTATTGACTCTTCCTGTGTGGTCAACTATTCTGCTCACAGACTCCTTTGATACACAGACACACAGCACGCATATGTTCTTCAGTTTCCTCAGTCTGTGTAACACCAGACGGGCTCTTCCTTTTCAGTTTTCTAACAACAGGTCTTTACATATTTCACTGAATTTCTTTACTTCCTCTTCTCCAGATGCCCTTTGGAATCTTCCTTTCACTTCTTTTGTTCATCATTTCTCCCTTTTGCTTTACATAATGTAGATTCACGAGAAAGTTCGAGAGTCACATCTGGCATCCCTTTGTTTTCTGCTTTCTTTTCTCTTCAGTGACCTTTTGCTCCCCATGTATGTTCTTGAGCTCGTTCCACAACGTGTCTGGTCTAAGGTTATTAGTGTTCAGTGCTTAAGTATATTATTACTTGGTTTCTAAATTCAGGAGAGATTTACTCAAGGTCATATTGTGTCTATTTTGGATTTGTTTTAATCGTCTCCTCCTTTGACTTGAAGTTTCTTATGAGGAATTGATGGTTTGTTTCATAGTTTGCCCCTGGCTTTGGTCTGACTGATAATATTGAGGTTTGCAATTGTATTTTTTGTACAGATGTACTTGATTTGATTGCATATATTTTATTTGGAAAGGTAACTGATATTGTTGCTTTAATATAGTTGAAAATAGGTACCTGTAATGAATAAGTCAGTGGTCTTGCAAAGTTCTATCATGTAGCATCCTGTAACATTTCTATCTTCAAGTTCATTATTTCCAACTCCCGATTTTTTGTTTCAATTCTTGCCTTAAATCATCGGCAACTATCAATGCATTTTGGCTGCATGTTTGCCCAACTTCGGACTACAGAAGTTGGTCTAATTTTTCAATTTCATCATCATCAGTGTTTTTGGTTGGTGTGTAAATGTGAATAACAGTTTGTATTAACTTGTCTTCCATGGAGGTGTATGGATATTATCCTATCGCTAACAGCACTGTACTGCAGGATATATTTTACAATGTTCATTGTAACAATGAATGTGATGCCCTTCATTTTCAGTTTATCTTCACAGCATAGCAGCATAGTCTAATTCAAAATGATTTTTTGATTTAAAATTATCCATTTCAGCTCATTAATGCCTAGAACATCAATTGTTCTATGTTGTATTTCATTTTTTATGACTTCCAGCTTTCCTAGATTCATGCCTTTTACACTTCAAGCTAATAGTATGAATGGCTGTGTTCAGCTATTTCCTCCCACTTTCAGTCCTGTCACATCGGCAAAGGACAATCTCACCCACTTTTCTGTTGTCTGTCCCCCAGGGAGGGGGTTATATGTAGATCATTGTGATCGGTTCCCTTTTCTCCCCCACCAACAGAAAAGTGGGTGAAGGGAGACATCGGACAGTGTGAAACAACAAAATAATAATAATTTATAAATTCTCAAGGATTCGTGAGGGGGGCGGGGAATGAAGAGCTGATACTAAGGGCTTAAGTAGAAAGAAAATGTTTTGAAAATGATGATGGCAGGTTATGTACACAATGGATGGATGTATGGGTTGTGATAAGAGCTGCAGAGCCCCCCAATAAAATGATTTTAAAAAGAAAAAATTTGAGAATAGTATTGCTCTGGTTTTGACAATGTTGTTGTTGTTGTTAACTGCCACCAAGTCAGCCCCTGCTTCATGGTAAATCCTTCCACAACAGATCACAATGCTTTCCTGTGTCGGCTGTGGGGCAGATTGCTACAGGAGTCCCTTGGGAGAATTACAGAGTAGATCACCAGGCCTTTATTCCTAGTCTTTCTTAGTCTAGAAGGTGTGCCAAAACCTACTCAGTGGCATAGCAACACACAGCCTCCACTGTCAGACAATGCATTGACAAGGTATTGAGGTCAGGTCTCCTGCATGGAAGGTGGGCATTCTCACAATGACTCTTCGTGTGCTCCTTGACTAAATGGCCTTGAGCCAATCTTCCATCCTCACTCTGCTGCTGCTGAGCCCTTGACACATTGGCTGGTGCCATGATGCCCTATGTCCCTAGAGATGGCAAGATGAAATAAAGGGTGGTGGGTTCAACTTAAATTTGAGATAAGTAATGAACAAATGTTTACCATATTTATGTCACAAATATTGCTTGAGGCATGATATTAATATATTTTTCATTTATCTGAAGTTCAAATTTAGCAGAAAGTCTTATTCATTAAGACTATTATTTCATAAATCTGACAACTATAGCGACTGTCTCCATGGTGGTAAATTACGGGTTTCAAAATATCATATTGTTTTATACTGTACTCTATTCCTTTTAAATGTCACCTTAATTTTTCCAATGTTTTCAATTTTCATCTTTATGATACTATCCAAACCACAATCCATTACCTCATGCCTAAGGAATCTAGTTCCTCTTTAAAAAAAAAGTTTGTTTGAGAGACAGCCAGAAAATGTAGAAACATGTGTTTCTTGAGAAATTACATCAACTTCTCAGTGTAATGCTGTCCCTCTAGGTTCCCTGGTTGAAACTGAGGGGCCTCCACAAAGTGACATCATTTCCTAGCTTCATGTCTGAATCACTTAAGAGAGAGATAAACAATAAAATAGAGCATGAATTCTGTTTTAGTTACCAATAAAAGCTGTAGACTGCTTAAACTTGAACCACAGAACCAGGGTGCTTCATCCATCCTGCTCCAGGTGATGAAGTCCATTCAGACCTGCCCACACCTTCACAAGAGACTCATTTCCAGCAGGGCCGGAAAGAAGGCCGAACACATGATATCTACCTACCAATCCAGGTCAAAGAGACAACAGATAGGAGCTGCTCACGCCAAGTTTATCCTTTACAAATGTTCCAGGCAGTTGCGTGCTCTCTTTATTCAGGGCAGAATGGAGAAGAGGGTGTTCGGTGAGCAGAGAACGATCCACGTGCAGGGGCATTTCACGAGTGGGGCAGTAGCATCTCCCAAAGAACCAATACTAATGCGGGTCACTGGGCTACCATCAGGCTGCTTCCATTTCAAAAAGAATGGCAAAATAAAACATTAACATCCTGTGTGTTGAGCTAGGATCAAACATTTTTACAAAAGTAGTTCTTTTTTTGCACTGGTTTGAAATTCTTGACTGTTCCTTATTTATTAACATCCTGACATTTTCTGGGCCATAATTAGTAGCTAAAAGCTCCCTGCCAGGTAGTCACAGATCCTAAATTGATGTACTACTTCCATAGCAGCAAATGAAGTCAATTTTAGCATGGAAAACAGGTGTCTCTGTGCTTGTTTAACATTAAAGATGCTACAGAATTTAAGTGGGTTGAAAGAATGAGGATTTATAATGCTATGAACCAAATAGTATAAGCCAGCATAGGATTATTACTTAATAAATATAGTTTACTAAAAATAATAGACATGAAGAAACTTCAAAACATTTATGGGAATTTTTCAATATCATAAGATCCATTTTTTCATGAACTGTGTGAAGGCCTTTGTATTTTTAATATGAGTCCCAAGTAAGAAAATGGCAAGGACACTTTCTGATTTTAAAAAAACCAAACATGCTGAAAAATGCTTTTCCATTACCTCATGTACCAAGAAAAACTTAAACTTCCAGTAGGTGTTAAGGACAAATGCTGGAACTTGTAGGTACAGGAATGATCAGGTATCCAACCACAATAATCCCTTTCATTCTAACCAAACTTATTTAAGCTATTTATAACCCAGAAAGGAAGCCCTGATGGTGAAGTGGTTACATGTTGGTCTGTGATCTGCAAGGTTGGCAGTTGAAAACCACCAGCTACTCCATGGGAGAAATGGTGCTCTCTATTCCCATAAACAGTTAGTCTCGGAAACTGAAAGGGACAGTTCTACCCTGTCCTATATGAGTCGACATGGACTCAACAGAGTACGTTTTATTGTTTTTGTTTCATAGCTCAGAGCATTCATTCCACACGTGTCAGTTCCCCTAAATATACTTTAGTCATTCATGCTCCTGAACTTTTGCTCATGTGGCTGACATTCCTAAACAACTCCCCTCTCTGTTTATTTTCCCGAGGCCACAACTGACCTATCTCAGGTGTCACCTTCCCAGTGGATTATTTCAGCCATGGCTGCCACTCCTGGTTCTTTGAAATTCTGTAACATTATAGTCCTTTTCTCACAGTGATCTATAGAGCAGAGAAGAACCTTACTATCTCCATGGTTTTCAGACGGTCTCCCCTGGCACCTCCTGGGAGCCAGAGGATGTGGGTTGAGCAGCAGGAAACCTGTGGCCATCAAGTAGTTTCCACCTGATAAGCACCCTATAGGACAGAGTGCAACTGCCCATAGGGTTGCCAAGGCTGGAATCTTTACAAAGCAGACAGCCACATCTTTCTCCTGGGAAACAGATGGAGGATTGGAATACCAACCTTCAGGTTAGCAGCCCAGCTTAACCACTGTGCCTCCAGGGCACAAAGAAAATAAACCAACAAGGCCCTGCTCTGGTCACATCTACAACCGTGAACAAGCACATTTTGCTGTCATTATTTTTGTTCTATAGATAGATAGATAGATAGATAGATAGATAGATAGATGATAGATACATAGAGACATAGATACACAGATAGATGATATAGATATATATATAGATACTGGGGGGGGGGCAAAATGCTTTTTGAATTTTGGAAAGCACAACTAAAAGTACTAATATGTCTCAGCTTTGTCTCTCTCATTAGACCACAGGTTATTCACTCACCAGGCCTGGCACAGTTCTGGCAAGATAATTGAGTCAGCTTGCCCCCGATTGGTTTATGTGCAAGCATGCAGACTTCTTCCGCAGCGACCATTTCTCCCAATCTTTTCAAATAGTTCTGTGCCAGCCTCATAACGTCAGTTCCTTTCTATGCTCTAATTCTGTTTAAAAATTATATTGTTGCCTTCCAGAGTAAATACAAATTATAGCTCCATTATGTCTTTCTAGATAACGAGGATGAGGTTCTTTCCAAAGCATACACATGGATTTTAAACCGATCTATAACTTGCTATAATTTAAGAGCTACAAGGTATTAGCCTTGAGATAAGATGAACATTTTCCAGGGAATAACTTTTATTTAGAAAATTGACTTCTTGCTACAGATCTAAACATTATGATTAGATGACTGGACCTGATAGGCATTTTCAGAGCTCTAACTCCAAGTGTATCTTTGTCTTTATGGAGCATTCTGGCTGTTCTTCTAAGAAAGAGTTAGCTGTGTATCCTTTTGGCAGTCCACATTACTCTTAATATTCTTCACCAGCACCACAATTCAACTACATAGATTCATCTTCTGGCTTCCATATTCTATGTCAAACTTTAATATGCATATGAGGCAAGTGAAAATGCAATGTCTTAGGTAATTGTACCTTAGTCCTTAAAGTAACCTCTGCTTTTCAACATTTCAAAGAGGTCTTGTTCAGCAGATTCACCCAATGCAATGCATCTTTTGATCTCTTCATGCTTCCATGAACATGGACTGTAGATCAAGGCAAGCCAAAACCCCTGATAACATCAATCTTTTCTCCATTTATCATGATGTTATCTATTGGTCCAGTTGTGAAGATTTGCACTGAGTTGTAAGCCATACTAAAGGCGGCAATCCTTGATCTTCATCAGAAAGGGCTTCAAGTCCTCCTCACTTTCAGCTAACAAGGAAGTGCCATCTGCATATTGAAGCTTGTTAATAAGCCTTCATCCTATCCTGATGCCACATTCTTCTTCATGCAACCCAGCTTCTCTGATGATTTGATCAGCATAGAGATTGAATAACTATGGTGAGAGGATACAAACCCAATGCACACCATTCCTCATTTGAAATCATGCATTATTCCCTTGTTCTAGTCCCACAACTGCCTCGGTCCAGATAAATAAGCCTGCTTAATTTGGTCACAGCCTTGATATGACTAATGGAGGTTTCCTTCTGAGTCTGCCTGGCAGTGGGATTAAAATAGTTTCACAACTAGTTAGCTGGCCTAATAAATGTTTTAAGTATAAAAAATTAATAAATCTAAAGGTAGTATATTATTTGATAGAGTTAGTACTTAAATAAGAACAATAAAAGAGGTACACATTAAAAAGGAGTAAGGAACATAAATTTATGTTTTCCATATACAGCCACCCACCTTAGATAGACCCTTGAGAACAAGTGCCATTTTTACAACCCATTCACCACAGACTCAACAAAAATGAGGCATATGTTCTGCCAAACCTGTGAGAACCTGCTGAATTTCACCACTGGACGTGGTCTACTCTTAGTATAAGTTGACACTATGTGGAAGCTGTCTCCCTCCTACTAATGGATTTGGATGCATCTGGTTCACTGACCACCTGTTGTATCACCCGCAGATCCCAGGAGCCATCGCTGGACTACTGATCTTGGATTTCATTCTGTCGATCTTGGATTCAGTCAACTTGGTATCCACCAGCCTGTGGTCTTCCTGCTTCATTTTTCGACTTCCTGTTTGTCAGCCCTTGCAGTTAAAGGAATCAAGAAAAGCCTTCTGCTTACATCTTACCCATATGCTTGAACTAGACAGTACTAACCAACTTCTATAATGGTGTGAAATATTTCTTTATGTCAATCTCTTTCCACATACATACAACCATCACTGGTGTTGCTTCTCTAGAGAACCCAGCCTAACACAAACCCCAAATTAGTTTATCTTAAGAAGTAAAGAAATACATCATGCTTAGGAAAGTGGAGAGGTGGTGAAGAAGAGGAATGCCCTCCATGATACGGACTAACCCAGTGGCTCTGGGCTCAGGCATAGGAACAATTGTTAGGACATCACAGGACTGTGCAGTGTTTCATTCTGTGGTGCATAGGGGTAGCTATGGGTCAGAACTCGCTTAACGACATCTAACAACAACAACACTAACATTGTCTACCTCAAATATATATTTTGAAATTATAGATATGAGATAAATTGACAACAGCAATAAAAAAAGTTCAATGAGCAGCTTAGGGGCAGTGAATTTAAGTCAATGGTGATGGAAAAATTCAGAGAAGAATGGCAAATGTTCCCACAACTTGGAGAATAAAATCAATGTCACTGAGTTGTGGAAATTATTAGAAGTTTGGGATGGTATATGCTTTCATACACATAAGCACACACACACACGTCTCATTATAGAGTTCATTTTGGTAGAAAAAGTAGCATAAAGCCACTTTTTCTCTTACCTAGTCCAGAGGAAAAAAGAGTAAAGAAAATCAAAGATGCATGGAAACAATTAGTCCTATGGACTAACAGCCCCTGTGAATTTCAGTCTACATAACCATACACAAGAAAAATTAGATGTCACCCAGGGCCCACTACCAACCGCTCTGAAAGAAATCACATAAGAATGCCCTGGATAGAATGGGAGGAAAATGGGGAACTAAATCCAAACTCATAAAAAATCCAAGCTTCTTGGTTGCATGGAGACTGGCCAAACTCCTGAGGCTGGCTCAATTTTGAGCCAAACAGGCAAGTCTAAAGGGGAGCAGTAACACTAGAGAGGTGCCCACATCTTACAATAACCAACCATTTGAGATCAAAGGGGCATCATTCACCCAAGAACAATGTTCAGAACGGTTAGAAAAGAAGGAGGAATGTAAGGAAGCTAAGAAGAAGTGGGATAAGTAATATTGCTTTGTGGGGATTGTAATCAATGACATGAAACAAAATGTTTATGAAAACTGACTGGAAAATTGATATACTCTGTAAGTCAATCTTCACCCAATTCACAGTACAAACCACTTGCTCATTTGATTCTCCTAATTAACACTATGGGAAAAGTATTGTTTTACAGATGTGACATGACACATAATTCAGAACCCAAAGATTTACTTATTAAAGAACTGTTATGCAGTGAATGATGTGGCATGATAATTCTAGCCCATAGTCTTTTGAAACTCACACCAAATGACATTTTTTTCGATGAATCTAAGTAAAAGAAGGTGAGGGAAGATGCTGATCGATCACTATGATGCATTTGTGAAGGACTGTTAACAGGGTTCATTGTGATTGCTTTCTTAAGTAGAAAATGAGTCGTTCCAGAAACAGCAACAGACAGGGGATCATCTTATTACCATTAAGAAAGAAAAACCAGGAGTGGTCATCCTTGAGACCCTATGATTCCTGCACAATGAACATTCTTGATCCAGAGACAGAACGTTATGACACTAAAGAATCCACATGAGCCACAGAGCCAGAGCGCAAGACAGAGTGATGGGCTTTGAGGCTGACTGAGGGAGTGATGTGGAGTCCTTTGGGCCTCGACACATGTTTCCAGAGTGGGTGGTCTGCAGGCATTTAACTGAGAAAGCGGAATTTGCTCACCCACCATGGTAGCGTCTGTGCTGATTCGCAGAGCTAGAGCCTTCAGAATGAACCACAGAACAAGCCTGTGGGCTAACTTCATGGTGTAATGAAATGCCTTTTGTACATTTGTCGGCAGCGCTAAAATCACGTTATGCCATTGCCTGATCAGGCTTGTGGGCATGGAAGAGAGGAAGTTGTCTTGACCAAGGAACTGTATCCTGAAAGAGCTGTGTTCTGAAAACATTCAATCCTGAATTGTAAACCTCTGGGCTGCTAACCACAGGTCAGAAGTTCAAAACCACCAGTGGCTCCACGGGAGGAAGATGAGCCTTTCTATTCCCATAAATAGAGTCTAAATAATAACCTGTTTAATATATAAAATAATTTTAAAAACAATTTTAAAAATCAAAACAAACAAAATAAAGAGTTACAGTCTCAGAAACCCACAGGGTCAGTTACACCCTGTCCTCTAGGGTAGTCATGGTTTGGCACTGGCTTGATGGCAGAAACATGGAACATCCCTAATAATCATAGAATCATGAGTATTGTCTGTGAGTTCTGTGTGGCCATAGAATCATCAAACAGCAGACATCAAGAGTGCCATGGGAGGGATAGTTGGTGTAAGAATTGGCACTGGGGGAAAGAAGGTGGGGGTACATTTGACTTAGACGTCATAGAAATTGGCCTTGGGCAATGGATGCTGATCCTGACTTTCCTCCTGACCCCCTGTGAAGTCAGAAGAGGCTGGAGGAGGTCAGAAATGACCCCCACATACTTATCACTAGGACAAATAATAAATGTCGGGCCCAGAAGTAGATCACAGTTATTTCTACTAAATCACCTTTAAGAAACACTACTGTGGGAGCCAGAGTCAAAGTGCCATCCAGGTAGAACCACCCACCTGGTGTTTCTGTGGTTAGATTGGAAAATTAGGTTAAGGAGGCTAATATTGGGAGGCTGGGTTCTAGAACTAGAATTCAGGTGTACTAGGATTGGTGGTTCATATCTTCCCCTGTGATTTTAGCCCATGGAGTGATTCAAGGGCTCACTGAAAGGCTCTAAGTTCATTTGGTGCAGTAATTTCCACAGACTGCTGTCTAACAGTGGTCATAACGCCAGGCACATGGAGAGCCTCCAAGAACTAGCCACAAGAACTCACACTGGAGGTCCTCTCTCTGCTACCCTCGCCACTCCTGCATTTGTGGGCTCTGCATCTCTCCTCCTGGGTCAAGAACAGACTACACTTGCCATTCCCTTACTCCCTCTTCCCAGCTCCATGCCTGCCAGTGTAGGTAATGATAGATAATTAGACACTAATTTGCTGCAATTGGAGAACACCTAAGATATTTGCTCGTGGCAGAACACAGATCCTGAGAGCACAGGCTGCAGAAATGCTCTGAGTCACACTGAATTCAGATCCAGTGAGCCCAAAACCTACTCACCTAATCTGGTCCCCCTTCCCTGCAGGGCAGCCCTGCTAACAAGGCACCTACAAATCCCTTATAAAACAGCAACAACAACAATAAACCTTGAAAAACACTTTTATACTGAGGCTGTGTTCCTTTGTGTAATTTTGAATGAAAGCCAGCACAACATTGGTTCATTAATATAGCTTTAACATAACAAAACAGAAAAAGCTAATAGGAACTGAAAGCAGCAGGCCCAGGCCAAAAACTGGTTCTACCAGTTTGGGGCTTGAAAAAGAGTCTTTGAAAGACTATTAATAATGGTTAGAACCAGTTCTCCTTCAGTGTGAGGCCCTTTCAGGAGGGTTGCACCCAGCTCTGCAAACCCACTGTGGGATCTGAGACCACCCCTGCCAGGCCACCCATGATCTCCTGGCACCCACGCAGGTCCACCCCTGCTCTGTGACTACCCTGAGTGACCGCCCACAGAGGTTATTTAGACTTCCCTCACAGACCACTAGGCCATAAGGCTTGAAATAAAAAAATATATGATTAAAAAAACAGGGGCAAACATTTGGAGGATGAATAACTCTCTATGGCAAAAGGAGTGGGTAATGGCCAGATCAGAGACAAACTTAGCAAGTTTTTAGAAATCAATGAGAATGAGAATACGATGTACTCAAACCTTTGGGACACAGCAAAAGCAGTTAGGGAAGAAGTTTAATAGTGATAAATGAAAGAAGAAGAGATATCTATGATTGATATGCTGGCACGAAACCTCCAGCAATTAGAGCAGAGTCAACAGTACAATCCTACTAATAGCAAGAGAAGAGAAATAATAAAAATCAGGGGGGTGATAAATAAGAGGGAAAATAAGAAAACAATGCCAAAAAATTCAGTGCACAAAAAGCTCGTCCTCTGAAAGGATGAAAAGAATTGATATACCATTGGCAAACCTAACCAAAGAAAGAAAGGAACAAATTTCAAACCCCCTATAAGGGATGAAATAGGACATTCCAACAGGCCCTAAGTAAATTAAAAGGCCAATTACACAGTACTACAAAGGCATGTATTCCAATGAATTCAACAACTTGGAAGACAGGGACAAATACTTGGAAAAACACTACCTCCTGTGATAGGTAGGTTTATTGTACCAACCTGGCCAATAAACACATGTGGATTAATAAGGTTGCAGTTTAATTGAAGGGCAAAGAGATAAATGGCTTGGTGAGCCTCGCCTTTTTGTCTCTTGCTCTCTGATGATTGGACCAGTGTGTGGCTGCCTTAGCTAGCTCACTGCCTCAACTTGTGAGCTACACTACCTGTGGGACACCCGACCTATGGATGATGTTGCTATAGTTTGTGGTTTCTTTGAGACCTGCTTCACCACACTGCTGGTGTATACATCACTTGAGCTGGGTACTGTTAGACCCTGTCATCTGGCTGACTGTTGGTGACCTGCCCTGCTATCTTGCTGCCTGTGGCCAGACTGCCTGTATTGCTCTAAATAAGGCTCTGCTGTCTGCTTCCTTGACTTCCACCCAGCAGCCCTCGTGAACTGAAGGACTGCCAGTGTACTAACTGTCTTATGGAACTGAGTTGGACTGAGTCATTTGTACTGCTCTGTGAACTAATGAGCTGTTTATTTCTTCGTGTTGTATCTATCTATCTGTCTATCTATCTATCTATCTATCTATCATCTATCTATCTATCTATCTATCTATCAAATCATAAGTGTCCTGGTTTTGTTTCCCTGGAGAATCCTGCCTAGCACACCTCCCTAGACTATCCTGGATGGACATCAAGAACCTCAACAGACCTATAGCAATAGAAGGAATACACAAGGTTAACAAGAGTATACCAAAAAGTATATTAAAAAGCCCCCAGACCAGACAGCTTCAGAAGGGATTTCTACCAAGCATACAGAACTGACACCAATCCTACACAGATTCTTCCAGAGCATAAAAAAATACAAAAATCAAAACAAAACAAAAAAAACGGTAAATCCCAAACCCTTGCTATGACGCTACTATAACACTAAAACCTAAAGTTGGCAAGAATCCCACATGAATTGAGAACTATATAGACCGATATCACTAATGAACATCGATGCAAAAAAAAAAAAATACCAATAGAATACAAAGTATATAGTCAGCTCATTATAGGGATGCAGGGATGGTTCAACATCCAATAGTCCATCAACACTGACACACTGACAAGAAAGAGGATAGGAACAGGTCAATGGAGAAAAGATGAAAACAGTCCCCACTGCAAATGGGTACCAGACAAGGTTGACCCTCATACCCACTCTTATCTAATACCATACTGGAGCGCCTACCTAACAACATAAGGCAAAGGAACAATATCAAATGTTTTGTCGGGGGAAGAAAGAGGTGAAACTATCATTATTTGCAGATGATATGATTTTATATCTGGAAAACCCCAAAAGTTCCACAAGAGGAGTGCTGGAAGTGACAGGGGAATATGGCAGAGTGGCAGGATACAAAATCAACAAACAGAAGTCTATTGGGCTGCTATATACATCAGATGAGACTATAAAAGATGACATCATGAGGGAGTGGGGAGCTGGAGGGGAAAAATAAGAACCTAATGCAGGGGGTTTAAGTGGAGAGGAAATGTTTTGAGAATAATGAGGGCAATGAATGTACAAATGCATTTATACAATTGATGTGTGTATGGATTGTGATAAGAGTTGTATGAGCCCCTAATAAAATGATTTAAAAAAAAAAAGGTAGCAGAAAAAAAAAAGATGACATCAAAAAGGTAGTACCTTTCACAATAGCTAAGCACAAATTGAAATATTTAGGAATATACCCAAGCAAAAAAAAGAAAAAGATTTATACAAGTAAATATACAGAGCACTACTACTAGAAGCCAAAAGTGACCTCCACAAATGGAAGAATACCCCATGCTCGTGGATTGGAAGACTTAATATCATAAAGTAATCAGTCCTACTTAAGGCAGTATATAAGTTTAACACTATCCTGATACAAATACAAACATCTTTCTTCAAAGACTTGTAAAAACTGACTACCAACTTCATACAGAAAGGGAAGAAGCCCAGAATTAGCAGACAGATCTTCCACAAGAAGAATTAAGTCTGAGGGCTTGCTTTATCTGACTTTAGCATCTAGTATACAGCCACAGTAGTCAAAACAGCATGATACTGGTATAATGACAGATACTCAGACCAATGGAAAAGAACTGAAAACCCAGAAATGAAATAATCAGCATACAGACAACTGATCTTTGATAAGGGCCCCAAAAATATCAAATGGGGAGTTGATGCCTTCTTCAACAAGTGGTGTTAGAAAAAAGGATATATATCTACAGAAAAGTGAAGCAAGACCCTTACCTGACTCCATGCACAAGAATAAACAATGATCTACTCCATGGATCACAGACCTTGGGGTAAAATTTCAAACCATTAAGGCCAACAATGAGGGAATTGGGACAAATAGGCTATGAATACCCTATGAATACACAGGCTATCAGAAATAGGGAAGGACACAAACACAGAGGAAGCACAAATTGACAAGTGGGATAGACAGAAGATTAAAACACCTGTGTACATCAAAAGAATTCTCTGAGAGAGTAACAAGAGAGCCCACAGACTGGGATAACATCTTTAGCAATGACATATCAGACAAAGGCCTTATTACTAAAATCTGCAATATTCTGCTAGCCTACAATAAGAAAAAAAAAAAAACCAAATAGCCCATTGAAGAGATGGACGAAAGACCTGAACAGAAATTTCACAAGTTCAGAAATCCGAATGGCCAATAACCATATGAGAAAATGTTCCTGATCATTTTCCATAATGATTAAACATTATTAAAACAACTATGAGACAGTATTAACACCCTCACAGACAGCCCAATTCAAAAAATCAGAAAGCAGCAAGTTTTGGAGGGGCTGTGGTGAGATAGTAACTCTCATCCACTGCTGGTGGTCCTGTAGATATGTACAGCCATTATGGAAATCGATTTGGTGATACATAAAACAAATGGAAATTGACCTACCATATGACCCAGAAATCCCCCTACTGGGTATATAGCAAGAAGCAGCAAGAAATAGACCAGGAGCAGACATCTGCACTCCAATGTTCATCGCAGTGCAGTTCACAATTGCAGAGTTGGAAAAGACCTAAATTTCCATCAATGGACGAATGGATTAAGAAACTCTGGTATACACACACACACACACACACACACACACAATGGTGGACTACACATCTCTGAAATGCAGTGATGAATACTTGATCTCATGAGAAGAGTTGGAGGAAATTATGCTATGCGAAGTAAGCCAAGCACAAAAGGACAAGTACAACATGAGTCCATCAAGGTAAGCTTAAAAAGCACAATGGGTTTAGGGGAAAAGCTACTAAATGCATAAATTCCTGGAGTAAGGTACAGGCTGTCTGTCAGGGGTCACACCCAACCCAGGAATGCATATGGCAGCCAACTAAAATGGAGAGAGAGAGAGAAAAAAAAAAAAGCGGATGGTAATGGGGGAACAGGGCACTAAACCACCCACGGGGAGGGTATTGCTTATGTCTCAACAGAAAAGTAAGAGGAACCGGACCTCATCATGATGCACAAAGTCTTGAGGGCAACATACTGACATGGAACAGCAAACTACCAGAAAGGATTGCAGGGTCACCCCAAGCCCAGCTATGTCCACCCCACTGCCCAGAAGAATGCACTACAGAGGACGCACTGAAGATACAGCCCAGGGAGAGTGGCAGGCCTGCCAAGATCACATGGGAACAAACGAAGAGGGAAAGAGCGAGAGAGTGGACTGCATCCTGGCCCACCAAGCCTCGAGGATGACATTCCTGCTTGGAGCAGATAAGGCACAGAGAGGACCGTAGGGCTGGCCCCACCGTGAGACTTGATATCCCCTCACTGGCCCTCAGCTCTACAGGGGACAGCACTAGAGACACAGTGTGGGAATCGTGGCGCCTGGTCTAACACCAGGAGTGCAATAGAGTAGCAAGGGGAACAAAGTAAAGAGACCCCTGAGGATTCCCTAAAACAAATTTCTGAGTCAGAGGGTAGGGCTTGGCACCTCATCAGATTAGATTGGAAAACAGTCAGCAGACAGACGTGAACTAGGTATTGCCTGCCATTTTTTTATATCTATATCAGCTATGCAGGATTGTTTATAATCCCAAGGAGAAAACAACAGTGGGACTGACTGTTCGGGGGGACAGGGGAGAGGAGGAGGTGGGGGAAAGATAGAGGGAAGCCAACAAACCTAGGGACAGAGGGACAAGAGATCGAAAATTGATGGCGAAGAGGCTGTAGAATGTCTGGTGGGGTTTAATCAAGAGCAATATAGCCCAAGAAGAATTACTGAGAGCTGAATGAAGGTCGAACCTGATAGTGGGACAGGAGGAAAGTATAAGGAAATAGAGGAAAGAATTAGGAGGCAAAAGACATTTATAGAAATATAAATATAGGTATGTATATATGTAAATATATTAATATATACTGATAGGGTATAGGTCCATGTACATATATTTGTATGTTAAGTATTAAAGTAGCAGACAGACCTTGGGCCTCTATTCAAGTCCCTCATCACAAGAACACTTTGTCCTAATACCTGACATTCAGTGATACTCACCTTCCCAACATGGTTGCTGAAGACAAAATGGTTGCATAAGTAAATGTGGTGAAGAAAACTGATGATGCCCAGCTATTAGAAGAAAGATATAGTGTCTGGGAGTTTAAAGGCTTGAAATTAAACAAGCAGCCATCTAGCAGGGAAGCAACAAAGCCCACATGGAAGAAGCGCACCAGCCTGTGTGATCTCAAGGTGTCGATGGGATTAGGTATCAAGCATCAGAAGATCTGAAACAAATAATCATATCAATGCAAACAAGGGAGGTCAGAGTGGAGATGCAAAGCCCGCCTGTAGACAATTGGCTATCCCCTTACAGAAGGGTTAAGGTCAGCCTTGAGGAAAGGATGAGTTAGCCAGGGTGCAGTATGGCACCGATGAAACATACAACATTCCTCTAGTTCTTTCATGCTTCCCCCTGCCACACCCAGTCCCCTATCATGACCCCAGTTTTTCCTTACAAATCTGGCTAGACTGGAGCATGTACACTGGTACAGATAAGAGCTCTTGACACACAGAATTCAGGACAGATAAATCCCTTAGGAACAGTAATGGGAGTCATGATA
>NW_022103930.1:99080-104650 GCF_000313985.2 Echinops telfairi | reverse complement strand
TTAAAAGGGAGACAGTGGATGGTGTAAGATATAAAAATAATAGTAACATCATTTATCAAGGGTTCATGAGGGTGGAAGGGTGGGGGAGGGAGGAATAAAAGAGGAGCTGATACCAAGGGCTCAAGTAAAAAGAAAACGTATTGAAATGATGAGGCAACATATATATGTACAAATGTGCTTGATACAATTGATGTATGGATGGTTATAAGAGTTGTAAAAGGCCCCAATAAAATGATTTATTAAAAAAACTCTACCGTGGCATTATATAAAAAACATCTTATGAGTTGTCAGAGTGAAAGTAACATTTAGATGAGTCTCATGGATATAATTATCAAATTTTGAAATTAACATTAAAAAGCCTGGAAGAAGAAAAAAATATTTTTAAGTTATGATAATCAAGGAAGCAATTTTATCTTGTGTCTAGTAATTACATTGGAAACATTACTGTAACCGAAATTTAATTGGATCTTTGAGGAAGTGGGCAGGGAAAGACATTCATGTGTGGATTCTGAAGATCAGCCTGATCTTTCTGTCTTTCATAAGGATCAAAAGACTCATTGTTCTTCAGAAGACAAGCAGGATTCAATTATGCCTGAGACGAAAGACAGGGTGCAGAGTAGCTGGCTGCCTCTTCAATATTTCCTAATTGGGTATATCCTGTCTCCAACTACATATTCCTTTAATTGATTCTTCAAGATCTTAATTCCAGTAATTATGCCATGGAAACATCGGAAGGATGTTAACAATCCAGCAGCAGTGACAGAATGTGGATCATCACAAACGAATGGAGAGGCGAAGTGACAAAGGAATTAGAAAAGAAAAGAGGGGTCCTTTTCCCCCCTGATTTTTACCCCCTCAAACATTAATCTGGAATTTCTCAAACAATTTATCCTTCATACACCAAGTAACATGTCTTAGAGATCTTCCAGCTTGTTTTTCTTTTTCTATATAACCCATCCTGAATTTTCGGCACAAGATTAAACCATTGTGCATGGGTTTCCCATGTTTGTCATTCTGTCATGATCAGCATGCTGATGTCTGAGGCCTGCTCCATTCAAGAAATATCTTATGAATGGCTGATTTTTGCAATAAATTGCCATTTAAAACCATTTCTAAAAGATTTATAATTTACTTCAATTTAAGAAGAGAAGCTTACTCATTTTTATTGCAAGTTTGTATATATTTTGTCAAGGAAAATTTGTTCTGAAAAATTCTGGTAGCTAATTCAATCTGTGTAGAAAAACATTCTGAGTTATTCCAACAAAACTGCAAAACAGTTCTAGAAAGTATGAACTTGAATTATGTGTAAAAAAAAGAAAAAACTCACTCTTCCGAAATTTCACTGATGAAGTTTATGAAAATAACTCTGGAGAGTTAAAAAGAAGAGTCTAATTATGAATGACGAGGATGATAGGGTCCCAACAGAATGTAATTGACAGGAACAAGTCCATGGACAAGAAACATTTTCTGCTGTATAGAAAGAATCTGAAAAAGTCAGCTCTTAGAGATGAACAGAAATGTAAACTTCTGGCCATGCACTAAATTATGTTTTAAACTGCAATTGTTACTTGTTACTCTTTTCCCCCCCTCTGTTTACCATAGTTGACAATCCAGCAATTTACTATGAGCAGGCAATCAATTGAAAGGTTGTTTCCTCAGGGGTTTGGCCTCTATATGGATGTTCTGGAAATGATATTTGCTTTCTGATGGGTGTGGATCCTGCATCTGTAATCTGTATTCTGACCTCCAGTTCTTTGGACTTGAGCCAGTGGCCTGCTGTATTGCCTGGGAGTCATCAGCACCTGCCATTGTACCTACAACTTTTGGATTCCCTGCCTCTGCAGACAAAAGCCTGCTGCGTGACAGGCTAATCTTGGCGTCATGAACCACTGTAGCTGCGTGACAGACTGATCTTGGCGTCATGAACCACAGTAGCTGCATGAAGCAGGAGAACTCTCCAACTTCATATTGACACACAGATGGCAACTTGCGAGCCATTTCCTTGATTCAAATCTTTCTCTTTCTCTCTCTACAAACATACATACATGTATACATACACCCACAGGCATCATGCACATATATATGGAGCCCTGGTGGCATAGTAGTCACATGTTGGGCTGTTAATTATAAGGTCAGCGGTTCGAAACTACTTGACAACTCCTTGGAAGCAAGACTAGGCTTTCTACTCTCAGAGAGAATTGCAGTCCTGGAAACTCAAAGGAGACAGTTCTCCCCAGTCCTATAGGGTTGTTACGAGGGAGCATTGACTTGGTGGCAGTGAGTTTGGTTGATATATGTATATAAATATAAGTAGAAGCAGATATATGTAAATATAAGCAGTATATATATGAGTATGGATATATAGCTGTAGATATAGATATGGATTTATCAGGTTATGCTTCTTTAAAGAGGCTTAGGAATATTCTTCTATAATTGCAAGAGTCTCAAATGACCTGCTAATTTGCCAGAAGTTAAAAAAAAATTCACATTCGCAGAAAAGTTTATATGACACAAGCTTAATGCTTCACTAAGGGATGGTGCTGCCTGAAAAACTGGTAGCATTTAATATATTTCAGGATCTACTTGTACAACTGAAGGAGCTGGTTTTCCTCTTAAATGTTTCATGCTGACATCTGTTTACCCAGAGCTTTGTTGCTGTCAGGTGTCTTCACGTTGTTTCCAACTCACAACAACTCTGTCCAGCAGAGGAGCCACTGCGTGGTGCTGCGCCACTCTCACAGTTGTTGTTCTGTTTGAGCCACTTTAGGATGCAGTGGAGTCAATTCACAGTTGTGTGCTTCATGCAAGACCACTTGCCAGTGTCCCCTGTTTATAAGGTAGTTTATAAAGACATACATTTCAAAAGATATTTGGTGCATAATAATAATCAGTGATCATCCATTATCATGAGAGCATGTATCTCTTGAGCATGGGCCCCACATATTGAGCAAGCTGCTTACTTACTCTAAATCTCAGATTCTTCAACTGTCAACTGAGGTTATTTTGAGAATTGAATGAGATAAAGCAAGAGAAAAGCTAGTGAGGTATCTGGCATATAAATCTTCAGTTCAGATTAGTTACTATCCACCTGTGATTTGAAGGACAACATTCCCTCAGCTGGTCTTCTCCAGAGACTGCAGGTAACACGCCTTCTGAATCTAACCTGCTTGAGCTGGTACCTTCTGTAACTCTTCAAGCTAGTATTAAATACATGACTGATCTGTTTTGCAGTCTTCGTTTCTCACTAAATACGACCTCCAAACACAAAACGCATTTCCGTATTTCTGGGCTTTTCTTTTCCCACACTCCCCCCACCTCCCATCCCTTGTTGCACCCCCTCTCCCATACACAAGCCTTCATTCATGTCATTGATGCTGTCTGGTATTCTAGATTTACCCTCTCCCACTAATGTTGATTGGCCAAGAAACACTCATGTCCATCCTACAAGACCCTATTCTACTGCCATCTCCTCTGAGGAGCATTCTTTGTGCATCTTTGTTCCCACGTCTTTGTGTAGAACCAATCCATACGTCCATTTCTCCCCCCCTCATATCATTTTGTAAACATCTCACCTGATTTGTCATGTCAAGTCCGTCATTGAAGTCATCTGTGAAGCCCTTGCAGGCAGGGACTGTGTCTTGTTCATGTCCTATCTTTCTAGCACATTAAAAAGTTCTTCAGCCATAAGTGATAGTCAGTAAATACGTGTTGTTTTAAATGATAAATTTAGGTTCAGAAAAATTTGAAGAAGAGTTGCAATGTTTCTAGAGATTAATGTGTTATTAGAATATTCCTTAATTTAATATTGGGACTTTTGTTTTAGGCATTTTCAATTTATGAGTTTCTCAAAATGATTTTCCTAGTTTGTCCTCCGAGCACCAGTTTTTGAGAATTCCAATTGGGGTCTTGCTGGAGCTCCAAGTTGGGCTGTAGGACCAAGCAGAACAGCCAGATAGGCTGTCAGAGGCTGTAAATAAACCCTGGGGAAGCAGACAGCCCATCTTTCCTCCTTAGTCGGTTAGAACCATGAACATTTCGGTTCACAGCCCGATGCTTAACCCACCAGGATTCTCTAGGTGCACAACTTAAATGTTTAAATGTTCGGTTCTATGTTTCTGATCTACTAAAAACCCACTGCCGTCGGGTCAATTCTGAATCATAATGCCCTCCTTCAGAGGTTCCAACCCGGTATGTCTTTATGCGAGCAGCTGATAAGCTTGAGGCACCCGCCTGGCATGAACAGCAAGCTTGAGGCACCCGCCTGGCATGAACAGCTCCAAGCCCACAGAGCCGCCAGGCCTCCTTAGTATGCAGGAAGGGACTGAAACAGATCCCACAGAAGAGTGCAATGAAGGATAATGGAATATTCCCGTGAACTTGTTGAAGTCTTGTCTGGTGCACTGTCCGCTCGTGTCCTCTGCCCATTTTAAAGAAGATTATCCTTTTCTTTTTGAGGTATTGGAATTTACATAGTTTTTAGAGATTAGTCCAATATGTTATTGAGAAAATTTTCCCGGTGTGTGGGCTTTCTTTTTCTTCTCTTGGTGAACTATTTTGATGCACACCGTGTCTACTTTTCAGGGGGTCCTGGTCATCTGTCTGTCTTCTGCTTTGTGCATGTTTTCAGTTATGTTTGATAGAGTATTATGCCCTGAATTAGGGACCCTAAGTGTTTCCATATTTTTCCACAGACACTGTTTTTTTTTTTTTAAGAGTTCAAGGTTTTGCATTGAGGCCTTTGATTTGTCTTGAGTTCATTTTTGTATATGGTGTGAAACATGGGTCATGTTTCCTTCTTTTGCAACTAGCTATGCAGCTTTGCCAGGACCATTTGTTAAGGACACTATCTCTGCCCCATTCAGTGTGTTTCTGCTCTTTGTCAAGGATGAGCTGTCTGCAGGACCTCTGATGTTCACTTGGTCTATGTGTCTGTCATTGCTCCAGTACGAATTATTTTTGAATACCATGAAAATGTAGTATGTTTTGAGATAGGGAGGTGAGAGATCTCTTACTTTGTTCTCCTTTTTAAGCTATGCTTTGATTATCTGAGGTTTCTTTCCTTTCCATATAAAACATTTGACTAATTTTTCCATCTCTTTAAAGAATGATATTGGAATCTACATCAAGATTGTGGTAATTACATAATCTGTCAATTTGGGATTTAAAGGGATTAAGATTAAAGGAATGGAGTCTAGTCTCTCAATCAGATCACAGCCAATGAGGCCTCTGTGTGGGCATGGCCTTCTCCTGAGAATTCTGGGAAATCCAGTATTCCTTCTTGGAGGCAGGAGACACTTCTCTCTCTTGACCCTTGGAGACTCTCTACTGAAAAGGCTGACTCCCTGCAAGACATCCCTGAGGAGAAGCCACATGGACCAACACTGATGCAGCCCAGGGTGCTGGAAAAGGGATGTGGAGACCTCTGCCAGCACTGAGATTCTTATACCACCAATGGATCCAAAGACTTTCTACCCCCTGGCCTCTGATCACCCTGTACTTGGCAACATTGCATGTGTTTTGTGAGTCTGAAGAGGACTTTTTAGATGGACATATGGGCTAATATCGAACTT
>NW_022103930.1:82351-94730 GCF_000313985.2 Echinops telfairi | reverse complement strand
GGTTTTTCATATATAGCTTGTATTGTCTTGAGGAACTTTGTTCAAGTCACACAATTTTCTTTGGACCTATTAGCAACAATGTGTATGTGGCATATTTGTTGGGATAGGGCTGGATTAGGTCCTCTACCTCTGAATATTGCATGTGAAGGAAATATGAGTTAAAAGATAAATATCTATTGCAACAGTTATCAAGTATTTGAGACAAGTCAAGCGATTTGAGTTAGCACTATAATGAATAATTAACATGATTTACTATTGAGTGATCATTATTTCTCTTATTTTATATACTTACATACATGCTTTTGATAATATAACATCTTATATAAACTTTAAGGAGCCATGGTGGCACAGCAATTAAGTATTGGCTTCTGATTGTAAGGTCAGCCATTCAAATCCACCCAGCAACTCCACAGCAAAAAAAACATCTATTTTAGAAATATTGTCAAGAGAGACCAATCTCTGGAGAAAGACATCTGCTTGGTTAAGTAGAGAGGGGTAGTGCAAGAGAAGTAGACCCTCAACAAGATGGATGGACACAGTAGCTACCATGGGCTCAAGCACAGGAGCAATTGTGAGGATGGTGTTTCCTTCCACTGTGCATCAGGCTGTTATGAGCTGGAACTGACTCAATGGCACCTAACAACAACAACAACAACATCTACTGGTGTGAAAATTACAGCCAAGGAAATCATGAGGCCATATTTCCTGCCACACAGGTCGCTATGAGTCAAAATAAACTGGACAGCACCTAACAGTAACCTAAAACAAATGTCATCCTGCACTTAGAGACCATTGGACCTTCTTTTCCTAGTTTGTGGTGAGTTACTTCTGTCACAAAATTATCTAAGAAAATACTGATTTCTATAGAAAAATGTGTATTTTGAATAATGCTAAAATTAAAGCTAGACCCCCATTTCGTGGCTGTGTTTATCATAAATCCCCAGATTTTTTTCATCTCATCCTTAATTTACCATACTTAGATTACAAACCTTCACATCAAAAGCCTTACTTTTGAAGGTAGGTTGGGAGTTCTTGCACTTCTGAAATGCTTATTGTGAATATCAGAAACTAGGCTATTAACCATGTTCGATGCTGGATCTGAAATAAACTTTACTGCAGCCCATATATACCACAGTCATGGGGACATAGGTGATAAATATGAACCTAGCCAAAACGGGTTTGTATGTGCTTCTCTTCCAGAAAGTCTCCAAATCCAAAAACAACACATCTAGATATCCTCCAAAATATGGGGGGGAATTTAATAAAGTATGTTCTCAATAACATGTCCAGAATTTTGATTTCAACCTCTATAATTATGTGACATCTGAATAATGCCTAAAATATTGATTGATTCAAGACATATAGACCATTCACTTAAATGTTTCTTTTTGGAAGGATTTCATTTTGCTTGAATTTCTTTTTCTGGGTAGTTCAGTTTTAGCTACTATGTCCTTAAAAATATATATGTAGTTTATGTAATTATAGTAAATTTAATAGCGCAGGAAATAGGCACAAATGACATAAACATTTTGGTTAGAAAAATTTACTTTTGTTTTGTTTTTAATTCTAAACAATGTCTGATTAGGTTAAAGCCTTTCTTTATGACCAACAGCCTTGCTTCACAAGACTAATTCCTTTCTTTTGGGTCATTTACCTAATGGAAAGCAAGGTGAGTGTTGTTGTTGGAGGGAATAAAGAGAAAAGGGCAGGAAGACCGAGAGCAGAGAAAGGTACTGCTTCAACTGCAGTCCATCTAATGGACAGGGCTGACTGCTAAGATGAGGATGATATGAATGCATCAGACTGACACTTTATGATGCTATATCACCCTGGAACCCCTGACCAGGGTGAGCTCCCTAAAAGTCAGTGCTGTGTCGGTAACTGGGATCTCTAGCATACAGTGATCCCCGGGGGCAATTCTTAGAATGAAGAGAGATGAATATATGTATATAAACATGTGTGTATTTATACATCCTTAAAGCTAAAATGAAAAGAAAAATCATTCTCAGTAGATCCTTAAACACTTCATGCTCTAAGGCATATATTAAGAACTCTTGGTTGTTGGGATCCTTACAATGCCTAGGTTTCAGCAGGCAGTCACCTAGATACTAAATGATGACCTACCCTAGCTAAATCATGCACTCCCATAGTCTGTGGGAGATCATCGGAAGAGCTCAAATTTGCTTCTTTTTTATATATTTTTTAAGTAGACTAGGAATCAAAACATTCTCTCCAGGAACAGATGGGAGTAGATGGGCTTATTGAAATTATAGCACATTTGGGAAACAGAAGCGTAGAGAGGTTAAATAACTAGTCCAAATTCATGAAAATAAATTGAAGATACAAGGATAATTTTCCCCAAAGCTGTTTTCTCTATAACACTTCCCAAAGGAAGTGACACAAACAGCAATGACAGCCAAGTAGTAAATTCAGATCCTAGAATAATGCATCAAAAAGGAAACTGGTTATTGAATCAGAATGAAAATAATTTGACATGGCAAATAATTATGTTTTTTAGAGCAATTTTATTTTTTGGAAAAATTATATGGAAATTATTGAGCATTTTATTTTCTTCTTTTGATAAGATTTTTAAAGTACGATATTTTCCTCAGAATTTTCTCAACAATTTCTCTATTTTTTAAAAAAAATTAGAAGGCCATGAGCAATGTTGCTTGTGATAATGTAATCACCACTGCACCAGCTCCCCAAACGTCTGTGTGTACTTCTAGCAGTTACATATTGAAACACCTATAACTTTACTATAAGTTAGTTTCCTTTTATCGCCTCCACATTAAAATGTTTATTATGGTGAAAATATACAGAACCTAGCATCTCAATAATACCTACACATACAATTCAGTCACACTGCATTCTTCAAGTTGTCTCACTGTCTCACTGTCCTTTGAAACCACTCTGCCACCATTAACATAAGCTCAATGCCTCCTAAGCAAAAACTCCTTTCTGCTCCTATTAAATATTTATAGTCTTTAGTTTCTACATATTGGCTAGTTTCATATAGTAAGATCACATAATATTTGTCCTTTTGCAACTGACTTATCTCTTCACCATGATGTTTACAAGGTTCATTTATTCAGCGGCATGCATCAGGACTTTATTTCACTTCAGGAATGAGTAGTCATCCGTTGTGTGCTGTGTCAGTCTGGGTAGACTAGAGAAACAAAATCATAGATACTCATATGTATATAAGAAAGAGGTTTATAGGGAAGAACAATTGAAGATTGAGAAAACGTCCCAGCCAAGATCAGATCAAATCCGTAAGTCCAATATTAGCCCCTATGTCTGATACCAATCTATAGAGTCCTCTTCAGACTTAGGAAATATGTGTATTGGTGCCGAATGCAGGAGGACCACAGGCAAGTGGGTGGAAAGTCTTGTGGATCCAGTGGCCTTGTAAGCATCTCAGTGCTGACAGGGGTCTCTACATGGCTTCTCCAGCTCCAGAGGTCTGGTTGTGTCAGGATAGGTCCATGTGGCTTCTCCAGATCCCAGGACATAGCACCATGTGTCTTGTCAGTAGAATGTCTCTCAAAGAGTGAGAGAGAGAGAGAGGTGTCTCCTGCCTCCAAGGAGGAAATACAGGAGTTCCCAGAATTCTTAGGAGAAGGCCATGCCCACACAGAGGCCTCATTGGTTATATCTTGATTGATAGGCCAGACTCTACCCCTTTACTAATAATCCTCTCAAATTGATGCCAGATTATGTAACTACCACATGTGTTTATTGAGTAAAATAACATTGTTTATCTTTCTTTGTTTATCCATTCATCTGTTTATGGAAATGTTGATTGTTTCTATCTTTTGGTTTCTGTGAAAGTGCTGTAATGAACAAAGTGTTAGTATGCAGGCTTCTGTTTGTGTTCTTGCCATCACTTTTGGATCTATACCTAGGATTGAGACTGCTGGGTCACACGGCAGTTCTGTGTTTTGAGTCACTGCCAAACTATTTCCCACAGTGGTTGTACCATTTTACGTTTTCACTAGCAATGGATAATGATTTCCGTTTCTCCACAATCTTGCCAATGCCTGTGGTTTATTGTTGTTTTCATTTTCATTTTTACCATTGCCATTCTAATAGGAGTGAGGTAGACACTCGACTTTTCTACTTGGTTTAATAATCAATTATTATCGAACTCACAAACAATACTCACAATTGTGGGATTTATTAGGGAAGTTCATAGATTATATTTCATAATTCTATAGTCAGAACAGTTTCTCCTCACAGGCAGATCCTCATCCTCTCAGCCTTGTAGCCCCTTGGCCTCTGCTCTGCTTGGGCAAAATCACAACATGCTTTTAGTGCTGTCATTAAATCCCCCAAGGACACACCACTCTACCATCAGCCTCAGCATGAAGGTATTCAGCTCTAACCTTGTGGGGTTGACAGACCTAGTGCCTTAGATTAAATACCTGTGGGCAACCTACTTTACAAACAAGCCTCCTGCCCGAAGGCACTCAGTTTCACTTGTCCCATGAGCTTGGAAGGCTGTTTCTCTTTGCTCTCATGCTCTTGGTTCCCTGTGCTGCCGTCTGTGGTGGTAACACCTCTCTGTGTTATCCCTAATTCATGAACCTCTGTCTTCTGGAGGTTCCCTGGTGGCATAGTGGTTTCCATTGGACTTCAATCTGCAAGATCAACAGTTCAAAACTACCAGTTGGAGGAAAACAGGGCTTTCTATTCCTGTAAAAATGGACAGTCTTGGAAACCCACAGGGAGCAGTTCTACCCTGGCCTATTGAGTGACTATGAGTCGGCATTGAGTCAATGACAGTGTGATTCTGTAGTTGTTGTTTTGTCTTCTGGATTGAGGAGGTTCAGCACAAGGGTCAGATGGTCCAATGGATCCACTTCACTCTTCACTCTTCTTTATTGATAGGCATGAGATTCCTCATTCTTGCTTCTGAGATAGCTTACTTGATACTCATTGGCATGGCAAAATTGATCAACCCCCACATTGAAGTTTCATATATCCTATTTGCATGGCCCTATCTAATCATTTGTTAGGCGGTACAAGGATTATGGCCAAATGGACTACAATTCACTGTACAGCAGTGACTGAAATAAGAAGTAAGGACATCAGATAAGAGTGATAAAAGTAGGCAGAACATTGGATACTTGGCGAGAGGAGAGATATAAAATAATATTTCAAGACCTGACAAACAGAATACTATGAATTTCTGCATTTTAATAATTGATCTGTTGAAATGCATTGTCATGAATTTAGTGTTGTTGACTTACAGATATGAATCGCTGTGATGTGTACCTTACTCCAGCTTCCCAAGCTCATCTGGTACAGGTGTGGAGTAGGCAAAATGGTAAATCAAACCAAAGTTGAATTTGTGGCAATCAAGAAGGACATACTAAAGTGAACTACCTTCGGTTGCACTTGGACTTTAAGTCAAAACTTTGCAAGGTTAGGTAAAAGGAGAATTAAAGAATGCTCGAATCTGAAAGTTAGAATGACCTAGTGGGCAAGGAGCAAGAATATGGGCAGATCTGATGGGCAAGGATCAGCATTTGGCAGCATAAAAGGAGGTCAGAGATGAACGAAAAATATAGCAGGCAGACTGGTATCATCCCTGAAGAAGCAGTAGTGTGTGATCAGGCAGCAGTCAGTTAGGCTAAAGTTGAGATCTGTAGCCAGAGTCACATTGTGCTCATATAGACACATACTAAATGCTAACTTTCGGGAACATCCCTGGTCAATACCTCAAGTGGTCCATTCCAGCCCTAAAGAGCTTGATCCACTATGAGTTTAGTTTCCAAAAAGATGTTTCAACTTCTTTCATGCTGACTCAACAACAGAATGTCTATAGAAAAAAGTACCTATGGTAACTAGGTTTAAATTGATGAGTGATCGCTCACAGACACTGATAGCTGAAGGAAACTGTGAGTGACAAATAGACACTGCTCACTGGTGTCTCCCTCACGTGTCAACCAGAGCACATGACACACCTGCCCTATGCTAATGTAATAGATGTAATGTAACAGTACCCTAATTTAATAGAAATTCAAGGGACAGCCCAAGTTTTCATGGTAGGACAGAGACCTGCCCACAAGCTTAATGACCACTAAATTTCCAAAGCATCTGGGTATGTCTCTGAAACGGGGACAGAGTTTCCACAGATGGGCATTCGACTATGTTGCTGACAATACTGTTTACATAACATGAGTACCCAACATGCAGTTGTTTTGCCCACCACTTGTGGACATGATGATCCAGTATTATATTTTATCTCTGACAGATCCCCTGTTCATTGGCTTTTATGTGTTCATTTATTACAACATGATTTTCTTACAGCTGATGGGTAGCTTAAAGAACAGAAATGTCTTTCTCACAGTACAGGCAACTAAACGTCCAAAGGCAGGGCACTGGTTTTAGGGAAGACTTCTCTACGTTGGTTCTGAGAAAAGATCATTGCCGCTTTAAGCTTCAGTTGCTATAATGTTTTTGGGTCCCTTGGTGATCATCCCTGGGCATTTGTTTTTCTCTACTTGTGCTGGTGTCTAATTTGCTCTTTTAAGTACTCAGAGGTAGTTAGGTTTATGATATTCCCTACAATTATATGATCTCATTAACAAAGTAACTCAATTTTCAAACAGCATTGCATCCACAGGTATAAGAGTTAGGATCCCAACACATATTTTGGGGAGCACACAATTCAATCCAGAGCAATATTATTTATTAAATATTTGCTATCTGCCAGACTACACTAAGTTCCCTATCTATGCTTTCTCACTTATTCATTCAATATTCTTTCTTACTATCATGACCCTATTTTGATAGGTAAGTAAGTTTAATTGATATCACCAATGTCACATAACCCCAAAGTAGTAGGAGCAGTACTGAAACATGGAACCTTTCCCAGAGGCCTTCCTCTTAACCACCATAAAATAACATAGATTATAAAGAACGTCACACAGGTCATTTCTAGTGCCTAATTCACTTTACTATTTCTAGCCTTAAAAATACAATATTCATAGGAGATTCCTCTAAGAATTTTCTTGCTCTTTCTGAGTAGACCTATATAAAAAAAAGTAATTGCTTTGCAACATGTAATTGGGCTGGTTTATTTATTTGTGTTGGGGGATTTATATATTGATTTTTTTCCAAAGAGCAATTGAAATAATTTTCAAGGCTAGTCAACATAGAATGTTTAATGTGACTGCTGGAGGGAAGGTTTTAATTCGGGAGAGAGCTGATCTATTCCCGGGGTGATGACAACGTGGACATTGTTAAACTTCTGTGTGAGAGGAACGATAGGAGGGCATTTGGTATAGCCATCTTCATTATTACTCAAGGCAATGAGCTCTTAAGTACAAGCTTAATTATGACTTCTGTTCATCTTCCTGATACTTAATAATGCACCAGATGCCCTTCTCGGGCTCTGTCAATGGCTGCTCCCCCAGTTGTCCTCGGACTGAGCCAAACGTGTCGCTGTCTTCCATCTCCAGAGGAGAGAGGGTTTACCTGCCTCGAGGCTCCAGGCAACCTCCAACTCCTTTTATTCACACACTGTTGTGTTCCCAGAGACAAATGCTGTATTTGCAGGACAATTCCATCAAACGTTGGAGGAACATTTGCTTTCTTCCCATCACTTCTTAGATCAAAAGAGGCAAAGAGACACATGTCTTTAGCTCTGAGTTTTCTCATGAATGATGGATATTCGTTAGATAACTGAATAATTTTGAAAGTAAAACAGTTTTGTCTTTAAACAGAGAGCTTCCTAAAATCTTCAGTAAGTCTGGGGGTTCATGAAATCATTATGTCCTTCTGAGGTACAGGGCTGGGTGGTGTTTCGCTCACTATGAATCGGAATTGACTTGAGGGCACCCAACAGCCACAGGCATGGGAAACAGCCCTCCCTGGGCATCACAAACTGTTCGTGATGACTACCCACAAGGTTGGTGGGTCGAAATCCACTACCAAGGGAGACAGGCTTGGTGATCGACGATCATAACCATCGAAAACGCTAGGGCGTTTAGTTCTCTGAAACACAGGGCGTCGCCAGGAGTCACAATGGACTTGGTGGCAGCCGGTTCGCTTCGGTTTTCATTCCGGTGCGACTCCACGACTGAACTCCTGCAGAGGAGTTCAACTAGCTTTCAGAAGAGGTCAACTCAGGTGCAAGGAGTTTTAGTTTTAAAAGGCAAAGTGCATAAGAGGTTGTAAGAAGGAATATTTTACAGCCTTAAAAATTCAAATATGTGATTAATGCCATTTAAATTCTAGACAGACTAGCTTTCATTAATCATAAATACACTTCTCCAATTCTCATAAATAAAGATTAGTATTAAATTTCAAACGTTCTTACCGAGTCAACCTCTTCCTATTTCAGGTGTTCATCATTGCCTTACTTCTGGGTTTCACAGGAACAATTATGACACACCTTAGGTAAGGACCACACTGTACATGGTTTTGCTTCGGTAAAGTATTTTATCATTGCTTTTCAATAGTATCCTTGCATATACAGTTACAGTTTCCTTTCAGAGTAAGCTGTCTTTATTCTTCAGTAGTTAAAACCTGTAAACACACACACACGAAAACACACCCACATGCGCGCACACACCAGCATCTATGACTTGAAAACTGAGCTTCTACAAGGCCCCTTTGCCATCTGCCCAGGGAAAGAATCATCAGTAACTTGATAGGCTTTGTCCTGCAGACTGACCATCTGCAATTCTGGGAACGGTATCTAAGCTCTAACTTTCCAGCAGGAAATATGTTCAAATATGTTCTCTCAGGCTATCCAACATTTTTGTTTTCTGCTATTTCCAAACTTAAATAAAAGGAAAACCTTGGCTATATTGTTTTTAAAAATATATCATTTCCAGCAGAGAATGATCCAAGTAAGCACATCTGGAGATTATACCCTGTTTTACTTAATTTGATATTGTGAATTTCTGGAAAAGTAGAAGTTGAAGATTTCAATCAGTACATATAAATTGTGAAAAATCATGCTCAGCAAATGCAAATATTGACTTTGGCACAACCACAGAATGAATCTTTTAAAATACAATAGTAATTTTAGCAAATTCAGTCCCCCAAACTGAAGTAAAGCTGTCTCTGCTCTATATATTAAATAGGAAGAATGTACAAGGGAGCTGAGTGGGCAATGATTTGAAACATCCCTTGGCAATAGGCACTTTCTATGAGCTGCAGAAATAGCCCTCTCATTGAGAGGAACTCCAGTTTCCTCTCACACAGTAATGGGAGTAATGGGTGTGAATTATAAAAATACAGTCACAGAAAAATCTACGCAGCAGATATTTAATTCTACCTTTTCAAAGGGATATTTTTATACACGGTATCAAAATCTGTCTAACAAAAAGGCCGAGTAATTTTCAGTATTATAAAAAAAATCATTCTAGAATGAGTGTGATTTCATTGTTAGTTCTATATAAAAATAAAACAAACTATAGAGATCTGAAAATAATCCAAACACACCTCTTATATACTATTAGGGGCTGATAGTATAGAGCCACATTGGTGGCTCCATGATCACAATGCACCAGTACCAAGTAGAACACGTACAAGCAAGCAGGAATAAGCATCTGCTCTTCAGGGAATCCTGGAGCGCTTCCCGACACTTCTCTGACCTCATACTCTGAACCTTGTCTTTTTCTTCTCTGTTCTTCTCATCTTTCTTCTCTATACATCACACCTTGTCTAACTTTCCTGATTATACACTTTGCCTCCTAAAATAGATCACATGTTCTAGACCTTTCTCTATGAGATTCTCTTTCTGGGACCTCTTCATTATTCTTTGTACTTGCATACATATCTCTAAGGGTCTTAGCGTAATTGTTTCATCTCACCTATATTAAAGCTTCACAAAGTATTTAGGTAGATATACACTGAGTTCATATATGTTAGGTGGATACTAGATGATCCAATTTCAACATCAAATTTATTGAATGAGATCAGAAATGGTCAATCAGTTTTCATATTCATGAGACTGGTTGGTTGGAGTGGGCTGCCTAAAGAGGTGAATGGAAAATGATAGACTACATAGATCCCTCATTTACTAATGCAGTTAGATTCCAAGACCAGCTTATTATGTGAAAATCAGGTTATGCAAATATAGGTGATGACCCCATCAGAGCACAAAGGGGAGGATAACTGCACCAATAATTAACTGTCAAATTGTTATGGGTGTTAGGTGCCAACAAGTCAGTTGGCACTAATAGTGACCCTATGTTCAACAGAAGACAACACTGCCTTATCCTGTACCACCCTCATATTTGTTGCTATGTTTGAGCCCATTGTTGTACCCACTGTGTCAATGCATTTCATTGAGGGACTTTCTCTTTTCAAAGATCCTCTACTTTAGTAAGCTTGCTATACTTCTCCAGGGACCGGTCCCTCCTGATAACTTGTCCAACAGTGCCAGAGATGAAGTCTCACCAGGCTTGCTTCTAAGAAGCATTCTGGCAGTATTTCTTCCAAGACAGATTTGTTCATTCTTTTGGCAGTCCATGATTCTTTGCCAACACTATAATTTAAATGCACCAATTTTCCCCTAGTCTTCCATACACATTGTCCACTTCTCACATACATATGAAGTGACTGAAAACACTAGGGCTTTGGTCAGGTATCCCTTACTCCGGAAAGTAGTGTCTTTGCATTTCAGCAGTTTAAAGAGATCCTTTGAAGTATTTGCCCACTGTAATATGTTGTTTCATTTCTTGAATATTGATTCCATGGGCATTGATTATGGATCAAGGAAAATAAAGTTCTTGACAATTTCAGTATGTTCTGTATTGACCAGGTTTCTCCTTGGTCTACTTGTGATGATTTTTGTTTCCTGGTTTTGGGGTGTCATCTATACTGAAAGAGTTGGATAGTAAAATCTATTTGTGTACAGTGACTTTGTATTTCTTTAATTTTAGTTTGGTGCATCTTGCCTAATTTGATATTTTACCTACAGAATCCTTCAGTATTGAAACTTGGTTTGATTTTGTTCCCATAAATTTTTCAGATTGGGAAATGCCAAATGTCTTCCTCTCTTTTAATTTTCTAACTCCAGGTCTTTGCATATTTCATTAGGAAATTTGTTTTTAATTTCTCAAGATACCTTTGAAATCTTATGTTCTGTCCTTTCCTTCATTATTTTCTTTGTTGGCTTTAACTACCCACTAAGAGCTAGTTCCAGAGTCCCTTCTAATATTCATTTTGGTCTTTTCTTTATCCCTTGTCTTTTTCAATGGGATCGTTTTCATTTTTTACATACGTTGTCACTTTTGCCAGGTCTGGTCATTAGTGTTCAATGTGTCAAAACTATTCTTGAGATGATCTCTAATTCATATGGGATATACATGTTTTGGGTCTTATGGACTTTTTTCCATCTTCTTTAACTTTAACATGCACTTTCATGGAAGTAATTAATAATCTGTTTTTCAGTGGTTCCCTGCTCTTCTTCTCACAAAAATGTTGAGCTTCTCCATTGTGATGGATGTAATCTATTTGACACCTATGCAATCTGTGTTTACAATCAACATTTAGGAACACGATTTGGGAAATCTGTTTCTAAAATAAAAACAGGCAAGTGAAAACCTCATGACCTGCAGCAGAATATTTTCTTATATGTGTCCCAAGATGAGCCTCTCAGGTTGGAAGACACTCAAAATGTGACTGGGGAAATGTTGCCTCTACAAAGAAAGATTAGCCTTAATGACGGAGGAAAGTTTTAGGGATCTTTATTTGCTGATAAGGCATGATTCGAAATGAGAAGAAACTGGAACAACAAGAGATCTAAAATCTATGGCATAGAATGCCTGGGTGGGGGGAGGTGGGTGGATGAAATGCAATGTAGCCAAGAGGAATTATTGAGAGCCAAATGAAGGTTGAACATGATAGTGGGACAGGAGGAAAGTAAAAGGAAAGAGAGGAAAGAACTAGGAGGCAAAAGACAATTATAGAGGTATAAATATAGGCATGTGCATGTGTAAATAGATTAATATGTAACGCTAGGGATATAGGTCTATGAATATATATTTAAATGTTAAGTATTAAGGTAGCAGACAGACATTGGGTCTCTACTCAAAGCCCTTCTTCAATGCAAGAACACTTTGTTCTAATAACCTGGCATTCTGTGATGCTCACCTTCTCGACCTGATTGAAGACAAAATGGGTGCATAAACAAATGTGGTGAAGAAAGCTGATGGTGCCCAGCTATTAAATGATATAGCATTTGGAGTCTTAAAGGTTTGAAGTTAAGCAAGTGGCCATCTAGCAGGGAAGCAATAAAGCCCACATGGAAGAAGCACACCTGCCTGTGTGATCACGATGTGGTGACCTGGTCAGGTATCAGGCATCAGAAGACCCCAAACAAATAATTATATCATTGTGAATGAGGGAG
>NW_022103930.1:39840-81690 GCF_000313985.2 Echinops telfairi | reverse complement strand
CAGAAGTTTTGAAAAATGCAATAAAGTGCTCATTGATAGATATGCTAGGCTGAAGAAAGGAATCCTGGTGGTGTGGTGAGTTACACTTTGGACTGCTAATCACAAGGTCAGCAGTTTGAAACCACCAACCACTCCATGTGAGAAAAATGAGGTTTCTACTCCCTTAAAGATTTGTCATCTCAGAAAGCCATGGGGGCAGTTGGGATTGAGTTGTTGACACCAAGTTCAGAGTTTAGTTCAAAGTGAGTTGAAAACGATTGATATTTTGAATGAGACAATTGGTCTACTATGTTGGGAATGACAAATTGAAAGGATATGGCGGCAATTCGTTGTCACAAAAAAGAACACTTCAAGATCTATCCTTGAGTACACCACTGTCAGTAATAGGATAATATCCATACACTTATAAGGAAGACCAATTAATGCAATTTTCATCCAAGTAATATACCAAACACTAATGCAAAAGTTGAAGAAACTGAATATTTTTGTTAACTTATTCAGTCTGAAATTGATCAAACATGCAATAAAGATGCATTAATAATTGCTGGTAATTGGAATATGAAATTTGGAACCAAAGAAGGACAGCAGTTGGAAAATATGGGCTCAGTGGCATGTTTCTTCCACAACTGCCAAATTACATTGTTACATAATAGCCAAATCACTAAGACCAGGTGCAGTAAGCTGGCACATAACCTTAACCATGGCGGCCAGTTTTACACTCACCTGCCACCTCCATGTTCATTGCTGCCAGATATATGCATTCTCAAAAGATTTGGATAGTAGAATTTTGACTCTTGTCATAAATGCAAAACATTGGATAAAAAGATAATTGCAAAATGCAAAAAAAGATAATTGATCAGTGAAGAGTAATGTAATATCTTCCATGTTCACGGGAACTGACACACATGAATATGTTTGCTCCTCAGGATTAAATGACCTTGGCATGAATTGTGGCGTGGGGGGAGGGAGGAGGGGGGAATGTAACTTCCCTTCCAAATGATTTGGTAGACAAACTTTACATGGATTTTAAAAAAAATCATTTTTGGGGGTTTTGTACAATTCCTATCATAATCCATCCATCCATCCATTGTGTCAGGCACATTTGTACATTTGTTGCCTTCATTATTCTCAAAACATTTGCTTTCTACTTGAGCCCTTGGTATCAGCGCCTCATTTTTTTTCATGGATTTTCATAGAGTAATGCATGCTCCTGGTTATGCTCTTCTAAATTGGCATAATGACTACTTATTTATTTCTTTTAGACTGGTCAGACTTTACTCTCCAGGGAAATGTGTGAATGGGTTGCGTGCAGTTCAGAGCTAATACTTACTTTGGGAAATGCAGGCCTATAGGGTTGCTTACTTCTACCCTTAGAATTCTGTCTTCACCCTGGTCTGTAATGATGGGCTGAGTCAACGAAGGACACTCCATAAGGGATTCAGTATCTGTAGCTCAGATTTTAGTAGGAGCCATACAATAAGAACTTCCTGACACAGATACTAGATATTTTGCTTCAAGTTTTATTTTATTTACTAGCAAATATTGGTGGTTTCTATCACTTCTCATGAAATTCAAGGCCAAGGCAATAGGACATATTTGTATGTCACAAACATACAATAAACAATACTTTGCTCTTACAAAACCTCCTAACCCCATAAATCCCAAAGGAACCCAGGTGTCACTGGCTCTGTAGTGCAGGCTCTCATTTCTTGCTCATGTCCTCCAACTGCACCCATGGTTAGTCCTGTCAATCTTGATAAGAAACGTTCCTTATTAGTGCCTTGTGATCACAAAGCACCACATTCCATATCGAAAAGCTAAGAAGTCAGCCAAGTAACCACGGGCCTTTCCTCACTGTCTTCAATCGAGAAGGTTTAGATTTCTTAAGAGCAAACAGTACTTCAGTTGGAGTTTATAGAACATTATGTAACCAATTCCATTCGTCAAAGCTAAAGCGACAGTAGCCTATCTGTGCCAAATGACTTACAGATGCGTTATTGTCACTGCGTTCAGTTTCAGCACGTCTCAGCTGTTATTTCTCAAAGGTTACTGTGAGACACAGGTTTTACTAAATCGATGCAACTTTTAGGATCCAAGTCTATTTTCCCTGGCAAATGGGGAGTACATCAAACAGTCAATCAAAAGCAGCTGCTGTTGACTGACCCGTGTTCCAAGCATAACTTAAGTTTATAAGTTTTCACACCTAGAGACATACTTATTCATGTGTGATAGAAAACATAAACATGTAAAAAGTAAAAGTAGAGCAATTAAGAACATAAATAAAAGTCCTAGCATTGTATTATAAACAAATGTGCAAGCGCGTATTGTGAAATAAGAAATGAACTGGAAAGTTGAACACGCTCCATTTCCTCTAATTTCTCTCACCAGTGTTAACACTGGGTAAATATCTTTGTCTGTGTAAGTAGTGCTTATTTGTAAAGAAGACCTCTGCACATTGCGTTTGTTTCCCAGAAATTTTAGATGTAAAATTTTAACTATTTCTCTGTCAGTCAGTTGTTCAGAACAATATAACAGTAGAACAATTGGTTCTTATGTATAAACTTGTGTTGCTCTAAAAAATAAATTTTAAAGAAGATTTTTATTCAGTGTTTTATGAAGAATTTGGCACTGAATATTTCCAGCATTAAATATGCTCTTTGATATTGTAGCTTGGTTGTCTGTTTCTTACGAGGTAGTTAAGAATGTAAACGAGTGATTTTCCCGTGTCGCCTACATTGACCTTTCAAATAAACATCTAGTTAATGCTCAACATGGTGAATTAAAGCAGGGGAGTGGGTTCCGTTTCAAGACATACACGAGGAAAGGGTTCTGTGGCCTGTCCTCCAGTGTCTCCAGCTTCACAGTCATGGAGTGAAATGTGCAGTGTGTGGCGTCTCTTCTTAAAGGGCTTGCATGCAATACTTACACATTATTTTTTATTATCACCTTCCTGTCACTGATGTCCTGTCTATCCCTAAACATTAGCATGCAGCTAATTTATCACCCAAATATTGGGAATGTTGAAAGTTTACATATAGTCTTAATTTGTGTAGACGTTTAGATTGTTTTATATTTTCATTCCGGGATAAATAGAAGAGAGAAGGTAGAATGTATCTTCCAAAACAGGATTTTAGCAGAGCCATCATCTGGTAATTTATTGAATCACAGCAGTCCTACTTCTATCATGGGAATTAAATGAGTTTGATGCCGACTCCAATACACTTTGTAAATGAGTATTACTCTGTGAAGGATTTCATAAAATGTAAAATAGTATTAGATATATTATTAATTTTAAAGTAAGAGATGGCAATATCAGAACATTTGTAAATTGATTTTACCTTTAAACCCTATAGCTGCATATTTACTGCCACTGAAATAGAAAGACTATTAATCATTTTTAAAATGTAAACAACTATCACAATTCTGCAGTTTACATTAGAAATACTTTGTGCAGATGTGTAAAATATTCCAAAAATGGTTCAGTGGCCATTCTGACCTCCTGTGGCTACACAAGGGGAAAAGGGCATTTGCTCCCAGGTGCAAGTCTAAGGGGGTAACCCCAAGAAGTGTGAAAATAAATTCCAAGGAGTCACAGGTATGTAAGGGACTGAGGAGGAGAGAGGGCATTTGGGCTGACATAGCCATCGATAGTTGCACCAACCTGCAAGTTGGGAATTGCACCTGGAGCTCAAATTGGAGAGGGCATGCAATTTAGAGAGTGTCCCCGGGTGTTCATAGCTTTGGATGACTCATCCCCCAGTATGGATTGAAGTGTGTCTTCCCCCTCCCCTCCAATATGTGTCCACTTGGCTAAGGCCATGCTTGTCCGTGTTGAGCAGTTATGCAATGATGTAAGTTGGTAGTCATGTAATGTAATTGGGCCCCCGAGATGTAATCTGGTGTGTAAGAGGATTGGAGTGGGATGCAACACCCTTACTTGGGTCATGACCTTTACTCAATATAAGGGGAAATCCTCTGTGGTGTAGCCTGCATCGCCTTTTATCTTACAGAAGATGAAGAGAGAAGTGCGCAAAGAGAGAAGAGCGGGGAGCAGAGTGCATCCTTTGGACCTCGATATGCTCTGCACTAATCCTTGATCCAGAGGAAGATTGATGCCAACATACAAGTTCTTCAAGGAATGCTGGGCCACCGATGTTGGAAGGAGACAAGGACCATATCTAGAGCCAACAGAGAGGAAATCTCTCCCCAGCCCCGCCACCAGCTGGCATCCTAATTCACACTTCCTTATACCTAAACTATGAGCAACTAAACTTCAGCGTATTGAAGGCATCGGCTTGTGATGCTTCCGTCATAGTAGCATAAGGCTGTTAAGTCATGCCCTTTTCAGGGCAGTTTTCTGTTCATTTTAAATGATAAACTTTGAATTAGGCTAGAGCTAACCCTTGAACTGTAGAGATGATACATATAAAGGTTTTAAGCAGATTCAAATAAATCACTGCCAGGTTCATTTAAAGAGACTGCTTGAATAGTCTATGCTCAAGTCTGGCCTGTGTCAATTTAATAAATTAGCTCGGAGAAAGCTATCTTACTTCTTTATTTCTATGTCTTCCCACAAGAGAGAGGTCCTTACTGTTTCTTATTAAGGGCCAGCCTGATATTTTGAATAAATTTAAGATCATTACAGTCGCCCGAGGAATATTTCACAAACAAAGCAATAAATTGTCCTAATAGCTTAAAAGAGTTAGTTCAGACCCTAGAGTGCCTACATTACTTCCCAGAAAATTAACTTAATCGTTGGAAACCTCTCGATGGAAACCATAGGTTGTGAAAGCCCGCAG
Source organism: Echinops telfairi (assembly GCF_000313985.2). Taxonomy (NCBI): domain Eukaryota; kingdom Metazoa; phylum Chordata; class Mammalia; order Afrosoricida; family Tenrecidae; genus Echinops; species Echinops telfairi. The sequence goes on along the minus strand of NW_022103930.1, from coordinate 76,891 downwards.
TATTAACTTGTAGCTTTATGGAGGTTGACTTTACACACGTTATGACATATTTGGCACTTGAGAGAATGTCAACACACTCTTAGGTCAATAATGTCTTCCTGGCAAAAATAAAGGGTAACCTCTATTTTAATCCTCTTAGAGGTTTCGCCACTTTTGATTCTGTGTGAATAGTTAGTTAATTTATCATCTGCCTCTGGCAGCAGATCGTAGGTGCAGAGTGGTTAAATACTGAGCTGCTAAGCACACAGCCAGCAGCCACTCCATGGGGGAAAGATGAGACTTTCTACTCCTGTAAAGAGTTACAGTTTCGGAAATCCATAGGGGGAGTTCCACCCTGTCCTATAAGGATGAGTTGAGATCCACTCAATGGCAGTGCATTTGGTTTTGGAGTTAATCTGTTAGTAAAGGCTCTGATGCGGAAGAGGCTTCAGCAGAGCTTGGAGACGAAGACAAGCTTGGAAGAAAGGCCTGGTGATCTACTTCCAAATTGCAGCCAGTGAAAACTCTAAGAGCCACAACTGTCTGATCTTCAATTTTTCATGGTGATGACACAGACCAGGCAGCCTTTAGTTCTGTTATGCATGGGGTCAGCTGAGAAATCCCTCAGGGAGAAGCAGGTGGAGTGGGGAGCAAATAGACTCTGCTTTAAAAATGAAAAGACACAACTGGAAAACACACCTAAAGGTCAACAAACAGATCTTGAACTACTTACAGGCTTTGCTTTTTTTTTTTTTTTATCATTGTTTGTTGTTGTCGTTGTTGTTATTGTTTTGTTTTCTTCTGTCACTTTGTTTTGCTCTGTGTTGTTTTTTGGTGCATATTATTATCTCTGCAAGTCTATCTAGATAAGATAGACTGGATAAACAATCTGGAGGAGAAAACAACGGGACCGATGGTTGTGGGGGGGGACATGGGAGAGGGCAAGGTGGAGGAAAAGAAGTGGTGTTAACCAATTCAGGGACAAGGGAACAACAAGTGATCCAAAATTAGTGGCAAGGAGGGTGTAAGAGGCCTGGTAGGGCTTGATCAAGGGCAATGTAACCGAGAGGAATTGCTGAAACCCAAATGAAGGCTGAGCATGATAGTTGAATAAGAGGAAAGTAAAAGGAAATAGAGGAAAGAACTAGGAGGCAAATGGCATTTATAGAGGTCTAAATACAGGCATGTACATATGTAAATATGTTTGTATACGATGGTGGGGAAGTAGATCTATGTGCATATATTTATAGGTTTAGTATTAAGGTAGCAGATGGACATTGGGCCTCCACTCAAGCACCCCCTCAATGCAAGACAACTTTGTTCGATTGAACATTCCATGATGCTCACCTTCCCGGCATGATCACTGAAGACAAATATGTGTATAAGCAAATGTGAAGAAAGCTGCGGCTATCAAAAGATACAGCGTCTGGGGTCTTAAAGGCTTGAAAGTAAACAAGTGGCCATCTAGCTCAGAAGCAACAAAGCCTACATGGAAGAAGTACACAAGCCTCAGTGACCACAAGGTGTCGAAAGGATCAGGTATCAGGCATCAAAGAACAAAAATCATATCATTGTGAATGAGGGGGAGTGCAGATTGGGGATCCAAAGCCCATATGTAGGCAACTGCACATCCCCTTACAGAAGGGTCCCAGAGAGGAGAGGAGCCAGTCAGGGTACAGTGTAGCAATGATGAAACATACAACTTTCCTCTAGTTTTTAAATGCTTCTTCCCCCCAACTGTCATGATCTCAATTCTACCTTACAAATCCAGCTAAACCAGAGGATGTACACTGGTACAGATAGGAACTGGAAACACAGGGAATTCAGTGGTGAGAGTGGTGATACTGGGAAGGTGGAGAGAAGGTGTGGTAGAAAGGGGGAACTGATCACAAGGATCTACATATAACCCCCTCCCTGGGGGCTGGACAACAGAAAAGTGGTGAAGGGAGATGTCAGACAGTATAAAACATGACAAAATAATAATAATATATAAATTATTAAGGGTTCATGAGGGAGGGGGTGGCAGAAGGGAGGGGGAAAATGAGCTGATACCAAGGGCTCAAGTAGAAAGCAAATGTTTTGAGAATGATGAGGGCAACAAATGTACAAATGTGCTTGACACAATGGATGTATGTATGGATTGTGATAAGAGCTGTAGGAGCCCCCAATAAAATGATTAAAAAAGAAAAAGAAAAAAAAGATGTTCACACTTCTGGTTTCATTTTTGGAAACCAATTAAACTATGTGGTTGGTAAATAGGAAATTTAGACATGGCTTTACTTGTTCATCTTTAATGGTACATTGACATGTTTCATCAAAATATTTACAGATCCTTACAGAAGTACATTAGAAATTATGTCATGATAAGAACTTGGATTATTGGCCTATTGTGGAATTTCCAAGTGAGCCTGGCAGAACAATTTCTAACATAAAGTATCATTTTTATTTTAAAAGTAAAATATTTTTTGAGCCAAACATATTTCTTAACAGCAGGAGTTGCATGCCAAGGAGCATGGTGACTTTTTAAGAAAGTATTTCTCAAATTCACCTTGGAGCATCCTGTGATCCCAAATCTTCAGGAGCACACACCATTTCTGGAAACTCTGACATTCCTATTCCAAGATAACATTTCCAATTTGTTCCATCGAGTTATATAAATACCAAGTCATTATCATGTCTGGAATGTAATAGAGAAATGATTCAATTGTTTATAAAATTAAAGTGTGCTTTGATTCTTAGTAGCAACAATATTATTATTACTTAAAGAAGGCTAGATTTTGTCCTTTTTTTCAGTTGGAAAACTATCATAGACTCTGACTGTAATTTTACATATTAATAAGCATAACAAAGTATAAAACCATAATTCTTATATATTTAGCTATGCAAGATTATGGAAGCATGGAAAAGGAATTAGATCTCTCAATACAGATGGGAAAATACACATTTTAGGAATACATTTTCCATAGCACAACGTTACATTTGTTCCATAGTGACTGTACTAAAATAACGTATCTGAAAGCCCTGAACACTTCAGATTAATGGAAAAATGAGAACATTAAAGTCTCATTACCCAGTTGGTGTTTTATGGATTAGGCTTAATCGCCTAAATATTACCCCCATCTGCTTAGAACTATCTTCAATTTTTAAATGTATGTTAATAATTCCAGGTTTCAGTGCTGTTTCCGACAAACACAATCTATTAAAAACTTTGCTGTGCTCTGGTGGGAAAATTCCTGAAGTTTCACCTGATTGAAATCTGATCAGAAATAGGAAAATAGAAACCAACCCCGACCTCACTGCCATTGAGAGTTGATTCTGACTCGTAGGGCTCCTGGGACCAAGTAGAACTGCCTCTGGATTGCTGAGACTGTAACTCTATGGCAATAGAAAGCCTCATCTTTCTCACACAGACCTGCTGGTGAGTTTCCAACTGTTGACCTTGCGGTTTGTCAACATCCAGTGCATAATCCACTACACTACCAGGGTGTCTATGAAAACAGTAAGACAATTACATATCGAAAGAGTGGAAATAACTTCATAAGAAATAATCCAGTTCACAATTTATTAAGGCATTAATTTTCAGCTTTGTAAATAGTGATATTTCTTACATTTCCCTCCTGACTTGTATCTACAGATCAGTCAAATCTCGTTAAGAACCATATCAAAATACGGTCATATTTCAAAACCTGTAAACTCCCAAAACATATGAATAGAGAAAAAAACTTTGGAATCATCTATTGAAAACCTTATTAACAAATGGGGTGACCAGGAATACGAGAAAAACAAATTTATAGAGACACTCATATGTGTGTAAGGAAGAGATTTATATACAAGAGCAATTGAACATTGAGAATACATCCCAGCCCAGGCCCGATCAAGTCCATAAGTCCACTATTAACCCATATGTCTTATATCAATCTATAAAATCCTCTTCAGACTCACAAAACACATGCAATGACGCCGAATGTAGAAGATCACAGGCCAGTGGGTAGAAAGTCTTTGGATCCAGTGGCACTGGAAACATTTCAGTGCTGGCAGAGGTCTCTGCATGGTTTCTCCAGCACCCAGGGCTGCATCAGGGTGGATCCAGGTGTCTTGTCAGCTACTATGTCTCCCAGGGTGTGAACAGAGTCTCACACCTCCACGGACGAAATACCAGATTTCCCAGAATTCTCAGGAGAAGGCCATGCCCACACAGAGGCCTCACTGGCTATGATCTAATTGACAAGCTAGACTCCACCCCTACACTCTTCATCCTCAAATTGACAAACGATTATATATCTACCACATGGGGAAACTGATGGCAGGCGAGGTTAAAAGTTTACCCAGAGGAAGTGCAAATAGTGGTTTCATCGTTCTTGAAGTTTCAATACTACCGCACTTGTGTTTGTGTTTGTCTGATCTGCGGACAAACACTCAAAGACAGGTGCAAGAATAAATTCTGTTTTGCAACCCAGAATTCATTACTCAGTATGACTTTTGATACAGATAAGAAGGAACATGTCACTAAAAAAAAAAGAGTTTCAAAACTATAGGCCAGAGCAATCGGTTATTGGTTTCCTTTATCACATATTTGAGAATTTTTAGTAATTTAGATAGATGATAACAAGATAGTTGACAAATACACTAAAACATTTCTGATTTTCACTCTCCCAAGCATTCCATTGGTCTATGTGAATGTGCACTGATATCTGTTTGTTTGTAGACCACTGACCCAAAGTTTAAGATCAAATAAACATTAGGCATTGTGCTACATAACCCACGAGTTTTTCCTCCTAAAATTGTTCCCTCTCTTCCACTACGCCCCGCCCCCATTTCCATCCACCTCTACTCTCTTCTTTCAATCTCTAAACACCAACACTGTTTCAATTTTCATCAGTTTTGTCAGGGCAACACTGATGGAAACTGATGGAAGGTGAGAAACATGCAAAACAGAACTCAAAATCTTTAAAAACTAGGCAAAGCAAAGGATCAGAGGTTACTTTACTGTTTTAACTAGTGCTGCTATAACAGAAATACTGCAAGTGGATAGGCTGAACAGAAATTTATTAACTCACAGTCTAAAAGGCTAGAAATACAAATCCAGGCAGCCTATACAGGGAAGTTTTCTTTTAAATCTATATTTTCTGAACTAGTTGAGACTAGATGACTCCCTTAGAATACTTCTATGAAGCACTCTTTAATCTGTGAACAAACATATCTCAAGGTCACCTTTTAATGAAATAACAGACTGGCACACAAAATTAGAGAAATGGTCTATGAGTAAGGGACTTCATTAAAAAAAAGTCAATCAATTCCATTTCCATAAATGAGTAAAACTTAAAATAAAACAACTTTATGAGAAGGGATATGTGGTAGTTACATAATCTGATGTCAATTTGAGGATTAAGAGTGAAGGGGTGGAGTCAAGCCTATCAATCATTGTACAGCCAATGAAGCCTCTATGTGGGCATGGCCTTCCTCTGAGGATTCTGGGAACTCCTGTCTCTCATCCTTGGAGATGGGAGACACCCTCTCTCTGTGCTCACTCCTTTGGAGACTCTCTACTGTTAAGGCTCTCAACCTGGGAGACATTACAGCTGACAAGACACATGGAGCTATGCTAGAGCCCTGGAGCCGAAGAAGCCACATGGAGACCCCTGGGCTTAAAAGGGAAAATAGGCACTGAACTTAGTCTTTTAGATGAATAGGAATTATCCCATGCAAGAGTGGGCACAAAGGAGAACATTGTAAGAATATTCAGAAAAAAAGAGACCAGGTGTTGTGACGAGTAGAACAGTGTGGCTAGTGCAAGCTTAGGAGACATGATGGGAACTTAAGGTTAATATTATACTATAATATTAGTAAAGATATGTTGATATTCCTTACTTTTAATGGCATTTCTTTCTGATATACAGGGGAAGGAATGGCTTTAAGTGCATAGTGTTTAGAGAAAGTTGGCATGGGTACATTTCTTGAAGCAGAGAAAAATAAACATGTAGGTTGTCCAATAGCATTACAATTTTAAACATATTAAAGTCACACACATGGTCATCCGTGGGGCACTAGACAAGATAATTTAACAGTCTAATTTCCACATGTGAGGACAATGAATACACTACTTCTGGCTTTGTGGTTATGTGTTGGACTATGATCATAAAGGTCCGTAGTTCAACACCACCAGCCACTCTGCAGTTGAAAGAGCTTTCTACTCCCATAAGCAGTCACAATCTCAGCGATTCTCAGGGGCAGTTCTGTTCTGTTCTATAGTATCTTTATGGGTCTGCATGGACTCAATCTCAGTGAGTTTATTTTGTTTTTCTAAGTTCCAGCTCATGTAATTCTCATGCAGTTCTATTTTGTACTACCGGGTCACTATGAGTTAGAATTGGCTGGATGAGAAGTAGGAATGTAACCCCAACTGTCACTGAGTCAATTCCAACTCATAGCAACCCTATAGGACAGAGTAGAACCATTTCGATGGGTTTCTAAAGCTGATCTTTACAAGAGGAGATAGTCTTTCTCCCATGGAGCAGCTGGTGGTTCCTCACTCCTGACCTTAGGGTTAGCAGGCCAATGCATAACCCATTATTCCACCAGCGCTCCTAAGTAAGCATGCTACAGACACCCAAATCAAAATTATAGTCAACTAACAAAAAAATGAAAAAAATTTCTGGTTTGTGGCACTGAAAAAAAATATGTGTGTATAATATATATACATATAACATATAGTATTCAATCTGAGTTAATGAATATATATACATTGTGATAGTTAGATGTTTAAAAAATCATTTTATTGAGGGCTCATACAATTCTTATCACAATCTATACATACATCCATGGTGTCAAGCACATTTGTACATTTGTTGCCATCATCATTCTCAAAACATTTGCTTTCTACTTGAGCCCTTAATAGATGTTTAGATTTATTGTACCAACTAAGCCTCCATAGGAACATGTGGGCAGAGTTTAACAGGCCGCAGCTTGATTGGAGGGTGACTGAGATAAATACTTTTCACAGCTGGCATCCGGTCTCTCTTCTTCCCTGGTGATTGGACCAGCATGCTGCTGCTTGCCTCAGCTGTGTGCTGCACTAACTGTGGGGTCTAGCCAACTATGGATCCTATCAGTAGAGCTTGAGGCTCCTTTCAGACATGCTTTGCCATGCTCGAGTCTGGTGGACCTGTGCATCGCTTGAGTTCAAGATCCCTTTGGGCCCTGCTTTACTAAGCTCCGGAGCTACTGACTGTTGCTGCCCCACCCTGTTGTCTGCTGCCCATGGGACAACTCTGTCTGTTGTGCCTGAAGGCAGACTCTGCTGTCTGCTTCCTTGATCTTAGACTGGCAAACCACCTGAGTGGAAGCACCTTCAGTATATTAACTGTTCCACAAAAGTGAGTTGACTTGAGCCCTCTGTACTGTTGTGTGGACTAATTAGCTGTTATATTCCTTCTCGCTGTATAAACCTATCCTTTTTAAAAATATTTTTATTGAGATCTCTTGCAATGCTTATTACAATCCATACATCAATTATATCAGGCATATTTGTACATATGTTGCCATCATTCTTTTCTAGATGGTTATGTTCTATGGAGCCTTGGTATAAGCTCCTCTTCCCCCCCACCCCACATCCTCCCCACCTTGTGACGCCTTGATAGATTATAAATTATTATTTCCATGTCTCACAGACAACCGTCTCCCTTCCCCCATGGTTTCCATTGTTCTTTCCCCTGGAGGGGTGTGTGTGGTTGTGTGTCAATCATTGTGATCGGTTCTCCTTTCTTCCCCTCCTCCCCACTTCACCCTTCCCATCTGGTACCTCTCTTCCCATTCCTGCTGTTCGGTTGCATGTGTCATGAGCTCTTATCTCTACTGAGATAGTTTATTGTGCCAGCCTGGCCGGTAAACACAAGTGGGATTAATTGAAGGGCAGAGAGATAAATGGCTCGGTGAGCCTCGCCTTTCTTGTCTCTCGCTCATGATGCTATCTATTGGTCTAGTTGTGAGTACTTGGTTCATAACAAACTATGGCTAGCCTTGGGAAGAAGGGAATTCCAGAACACTTGATTGTGCTCTGCAGAATCTGCACATGGACCAGCTGTGTAAACAGAACAAGAAAATACTGCCTGGCTTAAAATCAGGAAAGGTGCCCATCAGGGTTTGATCCTCTCGGCATATATGCTGAGCAAATCATCAGAGAAAGCTACTAACATGAAGAAAAATGTGGTCTCAGGATTGGAAGAAGGCTTATTAACAACCTGTGATATGCAGATGACACAACTTTGCCTGCTGAAAGTGAGGACTTGAAATCCTTGCTGATGAAGATCAAGGATTGCCGTCTACAGCATGGATTACAATCAATGTCAGACCAAGTACTCGCAACTAGATCAATAGATAACATCATGATAAATGGAGAAAAGGTTGCAGTTGTCAAGAACTCTGTCTAACTTGGATCCATAATCAATGCTCATAGAAGCAGTAATCAAGATGACAAATTGTGTATTGCAGTAGGTAAATATGCTCCATAAGACCTCATTGGAAAGATGTTGCTTTTAGGATTAATGTGCACCTGGCTCAAGCCATAGTATTTTTAATTGCCTCATATGCATGTGAAATTTGGACACTGAATGTATTAGTCTGGGTACTTTAAAGAAACAAATCTACAGAAACTCATAGTATAAGAGAGAGTTTTATATAAAAGGTAAGTGCACATCAAGAAAACATCCCAACCCAGTCCAACATTAACCCATATGTCCAACACCAATCCACAAAGTCCTCCTCCATCTCACAAAACAGACGCAATGATACCAACTACAGGAGGAAAGCCGAGTCAGGGACTGTGTAAGCATCTTTGCGCTGGCAGGGGTCTCTACACGGCTGCTCCAGTACCCAGGGCAACATCTGGGTAAGTCCATGTGGCTTCTCCTTGGGGATGTCTCGCAGGAAGTGAGCCTTGCAAGTTGAAGCAGGGAACTGGCTAAGGCAGCTGCACCCTGGTCCAACCATCAGAAAGCAAGAGACCTAAGAACTAGAAAGGCGAGGCTCACCGAGCCATTTATCCCTCCGCCCTTCAATTAACCCCACATGTGTTTATCAGCCAGGTTGGCACAATAAACTAACTACCTCACTGAATAAGGGTGAGAGAAGAAGAATGTGTGCATTTGAATTATGGTGCTGGTGAAGAACATTGAAAGTATCATGGACTGCCAAAAGAACAAGTAAATCTGTCTTTGAAGGACACTCAGAATGCTCCTTAGAGGCAAGGGTGGTGAGCGTTTGCCTCACGTGCTTTGAACATGTTAACAGGAGAGACCCCTCCTTGGAGAATGACATCATGCTTGGTATAGGAAAGGGATAGGGAAAAAGAGGAAGGTCCCCAACCAGAGGAATTGACACAGTGGCTGCAACAATGTGCTCAAACATAGGAAACAAGCGTAAGGATGGCACAGGAGAGGGCAGTGTTTCATTCTCTTGTACTTTCGGTGGCTCTGTGTTGGGACTGTTAATTCAATGAAGTTAGAAGGCATATTTTTATTCATGGAATCTTTATTCATTGAACTGTCTATCCCTAGCACAAGATCTGGTCAGTAGGTATAGGTAAATATATTAAATGAGGAATAAGTTCGAGATATATAAAATTCCCATTTTAGTGCATTTGGCTGTTTATCTGATATTTCCTTTTGAGCATGAGTTCAAGGCAGAGATGCCATTCTTTGGATTTCTATGAAAAATATTAAATTCCATACATAAATTTAGTGCTTAATAATTCCATCATGATTGTTAATGATCCATTCTACAACTCTCAATTTTTAGAGTGGTTCGTGGCAATCAAATAACAATTGAACTCAGTATTGAAAAAAATTATAATTTAGTTCAAATGCTCTGTTCTATACATGGAGGTAAATGAGGCAGTGAGTTGTTACGTGGCTTGCCTAAATTCATAAACCACATTCCATACATTCAAGAAGAAAGTTTAGTCAGAGATCATTTTGTCTTCAAATCGTACTTGTTGATTGTGAAAGTTACCTCATAAAAATAGCTATAAAAGGGCAAAAATTCAAATTTATTCTAATAAAAGCAGCACAGTTCTGCTTTAAATGGGAAGCAGGAGGCCAGAATTATCTGATATTACTTTGAAAAACACACAAAAATTTAATACCAATAAATGTTTTATTAGTCACTGTTCTTGTTGCTCCTAACAGGGACAAGCAATTGTAAGTTATTCTTTTACAATTTTATGTCATGAAAACACTTGGGAAATAATATACATTCACAATGTTTTATCTGCAATGGAGGCACTTACAGTATATCTTTCCCATGTATTGTATTATATTTTTAAATGGTAACATTACTCTATAGTGTAAAGTTATCAAAATAGTTTAACTCTTTCTAACTCAAACTACCCTTATTTTTAGCTAAGCTTATTTCATTTTTATCATTAGTTTAGAAAATATGTTATATATGGAAATGAAAGATGATAACCTCATTTGAAAATCTGATTTATAAGATAATTTCTTTTCTGCTTTATGAAGCAAAGCAAAAGAGGTGAAGAATTGTTTTCAGCATGTATAATCTTTTATTTCTATAGTAGTTTTATGCCTTTAAACAAATGTCAATTAAAAAAATAACAGGTCAAATACTATTTCATTTCAATGCACTGACATGAGTTGAGGCAAGGGATGACAACATCAGTTTGAAAAGATCAGCCAGAGTTGCCTAAGCCTTGAAATATATTCAAAAGGAAAAGACAGACAATTAGATATACTAAGATAGACCCTTGAAATATGTCTGCAGCTTCCAGAAGAAAAACAGCCAAATTGAGAAAGGTTTTTGCTTAGAGAGCGGTTTCATAATTCACGGACCTTGAGAGACCAGCTCCTTAATTAATCTCTCTGGTACCCAGAGGCTTATTGTCTCCTTTGGGCCTATTTATACATGGGACAGAATCCTCAAGGTAGATTTGTTTCTATGTTTTGTAATGCCAAATGATAACACTAACCTTTTATATCATTAGTTAAACTAAGAGATCATTTATATTTTGTAAGAAGAAGCTTAAGTGGTTTGAAATGATAGTTGAAGGACATGTAAGAGACTTAGAAATTATGGTGATTTAGAGAAGCCTGGGTTTAATCATAGATATATGAAAGAGAAGTGTTTCCTATTAAAAGAGTGTTTGAAAAAGCAGACTAGACAAGTTCTTGTGCTCTTCAAGTTCAATTAATAACACCTGATTAATGAGTTAGTTAAAATGAAAAGTTCCTTCTCTTAAAGAGATTATGTTCCTAGGATTTGCATTGTATTTATGGATAAAGGTTGGTTTAAAAAGAGATTAATGCCATCATGAAACCAAATTAAATGATTAATTTAGAGAAAATCTCACTTTGCCAAAATATTCTGTAGCCTAGATATTAAAATGAACAAAAGTGCATGGAATAGTATTATTGACAAAAAAGTTATAATACAAATTCTGTCTGCTTGAGTGCACAGTGAGGTTTTACATTTCAGAAAAGGAGCCTTGGTGGGTCAATGGTCAAGTGCGTGACTGTTAACTGAAGGCTTGAGGGAGGAAGTCTGTGTCTGTACAGATATAGCACGGCAAAGCCTCCGTGCAGTGATAATTTATCCTTGGGGTTCCGCTGAGCCAGGATAGCCTCTGGGGCAATGAGTTTGCTTTGGACTTTGGTATATTTAGAAAAATATGTTAGCGTCTTATTGTTTAGAGAAAATATTCATTAGGAAAGTTGAAATGTTCACAATCAAAATCTTTATTTTCTGATATATCTGGAAAGATGTTTCCAGTAGTATTCTAGACCTAAATAATGATTCATAATACTACTTCCTCCTCAGAGTCTCCTGTGTCTCTCACTGTCAACTACCAACGAAAGAGGGAGCCCGGGCTATCACCCATTTCAGTTGTTTTCAACTAATGCTATTTTCATTTATAGACAATTCATGTAATATATCAATGCACAGATATTTTAGAGGATATATTTGTTAAATAAAATCCCTTAACAAGCCATTTCTAAATCAATCTCACTATTTTTCAAAGTAGTGAGAGAAACATGTAACAGCATATGGTTCCAGATCTCTTTTAGAAAAAGAGCTCTTTGGGGAAGGATTTATTCAAACAGCACAAATTAGGTCTAAGGAAGAAAAAATAGAAAGTGACAAAGTTGAGATGCATTTTACATGTAGTTGCAAGAACATCTATGTATTAGGAGTTACAAACAAAAAAATATTTTTAACATTGCCTCTGCAAAACTAAATTACTCAAAATTTTATCAAGGATGAATTGATGAATGTCAAGTCAAATTTTGAAAAATTGAGGGAGAGAGACCAAAAACTACTTGACCAATGAAAAATCAGCCTCCTCACTTTCTTTCTTTTTCTTTCATTTGTAAATTCCCAACCCCCCCAGGTTTAACATTGTATTGTTGTGAGAACTCATCATCATGGAACTTTAAAACATCCCTATTAAAGTGACTTCACACAGAAGTCACAAGGATAGTCTTGAAAACACAAACTTACCTTTCTCTCAGTAAGGCCAAAGGAACGTGTTCAGCAAATCTAGACCTAGAGGCCCTTTAAAAACACTTTTGGCACAATAACTGGAAAAATTGAGAACTCAGAACTGACTGTGTCAAACACAGTTCCACTGGAATTTTGTTTTGCCTAAGACTACAGAGGATAATCTGATAGGTTATGTTAATAACAATTCCATAAAATAGAACAAAAATAGGCTATTTAAAAACTTTATTAAAATTTACAAATAATGTTTTAGTGGTTTCTCCACTTATCAGTTTTAAACTATAATATAAATGCAGGTAACTTGAGTATAATATTTTCAGTGCTGATGATAACCCCTCTTAATGAACATAAAACATATTAATGCTCATCATCAGACATGGCAGATGCTTACAGCAAGCAATCTGTCTGTAGGTCCTACTGAATTTACAGTTATGATTAAAGCCCAGATTTTTCTTATGACAGTAACAATCAATTAGAAGGTAAGACTGGAAATGCTTCAAAGACATAGGCACAGTATGGAGACTACAGGTATTGTAGTTATATTTTAAATATTACCTAATAGCCACACATACTAGAATAATTAGTAGGCATTAGGTTGAATCATTTTAGTGTCAAAGATAATTTGCTTGTCATGAAAAGATGCAGCATACAACAAATAATTAATGTATAAAATAGGGAAAAGATATTTCAACTTCATTAGATATATTTTATTTTCTTCCATTTAAATTATCAGAGTAGGTATTCTCATCACAATAAAATGAGTTTCTGCTTAGTTTTATAAAATAATTTAGAAGTGGATAATGGTTATGGCTATACAATATGGCAAATGTAGTCAATACTATTGACTTGTATGCTTATAATATCATTAAAATGGTAAATGTATCTATATAAAATCGTATGTTTATGACCACCACAATAATTTTTATTTTAAATTTGTATTTCACCAGCGTTCTGGTAGATACTTCCACTGAGTAAAGAAGTTGTATATTGACTACGTTTTTCAGCATTTTAGTAGCGATATTCCATTGTCTTCGAGGTTTCATTGTCTTATTAATAGAAAACCCAAACCCAATTCACTGCGATCAAGCCATTTCTGACTCACAGCGGCCCTGCTGGACAAGGTATCATTACTTCTGTGCGTTTCCGAGGTTGCCGCTCTTTACCAGAAGGCCTCATCTTTTTTCCTGGTGTTTTCTTACTGATAATCTTGCAGTTCCCGGCTCAACACATAACTCACTACACAACAAGAGCTCCTTAAATTAAAAATATAAATATAAAAGCAGCTGTAATTATTAGCTCAAGCTGTTTTAACCTCTATGCCATTTTATTTGTGGTTTCAAATGATTTGACTATGGCATACAATAGTGGAGGGTTCTGATGGTGTAGTGGGTAGGTTGTTTGTGGAAAGGTTGGTAGCTTGGACCTACTGGCTGCTACATGATAGAAAGAGCTAACATTCTTCTTCCACTAAGAAAGACTGTAGCCTTGGAAACCTTATAAGGTATTTCTACTCTGAGGCTGAATACACAGCGTCACCGTACCAAAAAGAACTAGTCAGCATTCCACCGTTTCAGGAGGTAGTATATGACCTGTGAGTTAGTTTATTGTACCAACCTGGCCAATAAACACATGTGGGATTAATTGAAAGGCGGAGGGATAAATGGCTTGGCAACCCACGTCTTTCTAGTTCTCGGGTCTCTTGTTTGTGATGGTCGCACCAGGGTGCAGCTGCCTTAGCAGTTCCCTGCTTCAGCTTGCAAGACTGACTTCCTAAAAGACCTCCCCAAGGAGAAGCCACATGGACCTACCCCGATGCAGCCCTGGATGCTGGAGCAGCCGTGTGGAGACCCCTGCCAGTGCTGAGATGTTTACACATTCCCTGACTCAGCTTTCCTCCTGCAATCGGCATCATTGTGTGTGTTTTGTGAGATGGAGGAGGACTTTGTGGATTGGTGTTGGACATATGGGTTAATGTTGGACTTGTGGGCTTGGGCAGCACTGGGTTGGGATGTTTTCTTGATGTGTACTTAACCTTTATATAAAGCTCTCTCTTATATATGGATTTCTGTGGATTTGTTTCTCTAAAGTACCCAGACTAACACAACAACTGTAGTCAGCATGATTGCCTTCAAGTTCACTGATACAAAGTGAAAAACTGAAATGGCCCATATAAAGATGGCATCCGGGAGCTGAAATGGAACGGTATTGTGCATTTTGAGTCAGTCATGTGCTTAAGTTAAATTGGAAATAACAAATTCAAGAGGTCTATCATTGATGTCACATGGAAGTACATTTCTTTCTAAAGGTCATCCAACAACAGCGGCAGCAGTATGTGGGCAAATTCAAAAACGACAGCTCAAGATTGATCTTGAAGTACAGTGCTTCTGTGACAGCAGAGTATATAACCGCACACAAGGCTATTCAGTCAATACAGCCATTATATTTACACACCAACCACTGAAGCTAGTGATGATGACAATGGAATGGATAATGATAATAATTCATAACTATTGCATTGATAATTATTGGCAATTGGAATGCAAAAGTTGAAAATAAAGAGGAAGGAACAGTACAGTAGTTGAAAAATATGGCCTTACCGATAGAAACAAAGGTAGATATCAAATGATAGAATTGTGCAAGACAAATGACTTGTTGATTGCAAATATCTTTATAGCCACATAAAAGATGCCTATACACATGGAATTCTTCAACTACGTATATAGAAAACTGCCGACCAAGCAGACAACAGCCCACCGCGTAACCACTACGCCACCAGGGCTCCTTTGTCAGCAAATGAAGATCCCTAAAGCTTTCCGCCATTCATGTCTACATGGCCAACTCTCCTGTGAGCAGGCAGCTCTTCCTCAGTCGTATTTTGAATGACTTCTGACCTGATGTGACCTGATGGGCTCCCTTGTGGCACTAACCCGGACAGCGTTCCGCGGCTCTTCCCCAGGTCATCAGTAGCTGACAATGTCCAGCCACCGTTTGTGAGATTTACAGTAGCTAATTCCTCAGAGGTTGACAGCTATTTGTTCTTTGTAGTCTGTTTTCAGCCTGGAAGCCCTGCTGAAACCCGTTCACCTGGGATAATCCTGCTGATATTTGAAATCCCAGTGATACAGCTTCCAGCATCATAGCAACACACAAGCCACCACCGTCTGACAAACTGACAGGCAAGTGGTGGATTCCCAGTGGATTCCCAGAGATAGAAATGACAACCAACCTACAACAATCTAAAAAAAGCTAGTCTATCTTTGGAATTTAGTTTAAACTTATTTGATTGCACAACTCAATGATGGAGTAACATAAAAAAAATTTTTTTTTAGTTTATCCAATGTCTTTTTTTTTTAAATATCTGCTGTGGAATTAGTGGCCCCTTCACTTTGTTTAATTTACCTAGAAGTGTAAAACAGTATTTGCCATTCTTGTTGGTTCACCTTTGTCATTTAAGATATTATACTCTTCAAAGTTTCTCATTGCAAGTAAGTCTTATTTCTTACCCTAAATATTGGAATTTCTCAGGCTTCTTGGACTTTCCCTCGCTTCATCTTTGCTGTCTAGTGGTGTTCTTACCCACCCTCTTCCGGACGTCATTGGTTCCTAGTCTATTTATTGCCTGTCGACGCTTGAGAGACCGCATAATAGCTTTCAGTCATTTTGCAACTAGAATAGCTTTTAAGATTAGAGGCCTTGAAGAAAAGACAAATAGATATAGTTTCTAAAGAACAGAAAAGCTTAAAATTTTAGGCAGAAGTGGTTAAGTTAAAAAGAAAAAGATCATACTAATTGAAGACCGTGCGTTTCAAAATGTCACTGTCATTCTCCCTCTAACTAGTGCTCACCCATGTCTACAGCTGCTTTCATCCTCAGATAATTTACAAATATAATTTTCTTTTAAGGAAAGGATCATAATTTTATAGATGAGGAAATAAAATCTTAAAGTGGTTAAGCAAATAACTTTCAAAAATCACTTTCAAGAATTCTATTTGGCCCATGAAATTGTACATATGATGAAAATACTTGGTTTTGTGATCCCATTACTCACTGGTTTCCTAATTTCATCAGAAAAATGCATTTTAGTAATAGTACTTTTATAAATGAGGCCAGAAACTCATTTCATACTGTCATATGTTGACCCTGAAGCAGATGTTAGTACGTATTGCTATGAAAAAGCAATGTTCTTCTGCAGCTCTCGGCACACTTGCAAAAGAGCTTTCTGGCTCTTTTGTGTTCTCTTTATAGATCAAAATTTTAAACACGCATGAGTTTTGAAGTTTGGCATAAATGTTTGGTATTTAATCATTTCAGGTGAATTATTAAAGCCCAAACATATACCACTTCTATATTTAAAAGGTTGTATTTTATACATTTTTCCCCAGCAACAATATCAAGGGACACTCTCACAAACTGTCACCATTAAAAACCATCCAACTAAGCTGAAATCTAAAAGTAAAAAGAGCAGTTTTGGCTCACAAACAGAGCTTTGATACAGGTTTCCTGGTCCTTCCTTCCAGGTACATTTGTAAATTCTGTAGCTAATATTTCATGGTTCTTTGAGCTTCACAACTTTGCTAAAAAATGTCTTTGTGGCACTATTGGGTAAGGTTGTCCTCCGATTCATGAAACTGTGCAGTTCAAACTCAATAGTCACTCTGAGGGAGAAAAGATTATGCTATCTGCAGTTCATGGCACTTTCCCCAACCAAAATTCAAACACATCTACTCTATGGTATTCCTTATTCAATGTCCAACTTTCACGAGCATATGAGACAATGCAGAATACAATGGCTGGGGTCAGGTGCACCTTAGTTATCAAAGTAACATCCTTGTCTTCAATACTCTAAAGAGATTTTGTGCAGCAGATAGACTTAATGCAGTGTGTCTTTTGATCACTTGGCTGATGATTCTATGATCATTGATTGTGGGTCCAAGCAAGACAAAATCTTTAACAACTTCAACCTTTTCTCCATTGTTCATGATGTTGACTATTGGTCCAGATGTGAGATTTTTGCCTTCGTTATATTAAGTTGTTCCCATACTGAGGCTTCAATCACCGATCTTCATCATTAAGTGTTTCAATTCCTTCTCACTTTCATCAAGTAAGGTGTGTTTCATCTGCATACTGCAGGTTGTTAGTAAACCCTTCTCTGATCCTGATGCTGTACTCTTCTTCATATAAGCTGGCTTCTCTGATGAGTCGCTTACAGATAGATTGAACAACTATGATGAAAGGATACAAGCCCGAGGCACACCTGTCCTGATTGTAAACCATGCAGTATTTCCTTCTGTTCACGTAATTGCCTCTTGATCCTCTTGATCCAAGTTTCAAATGAGCCCAATCAAGTGTTCTGAAATTCCCATTCTTTACAAGGTTGTTCATAGTTTGTTATGTTCCACACTGTTGAATGCATTGAATCAATGACACACAAGTAAACCTTTCTGGTATTCTCTGCCAGAATCCAGCTGGCATCAGCAATTATATCCCTTGTTCCACGTCACCTTCTGAATTCAGCCTGACCTTTGGCAGTTCCCAGTCACTGTACTGCTGTAACTGTCATTAGATGATCCTACGTAGAATTTTACTTGTGTGTGATATCAATGATAGCATTCTATAATCTGAGCATTCTGTTGGGTCACCTTTCTTTGGAATGGGCACCAATATGGATCTTTCCGTCAGTTTGTCAAGTTTCAAATTTCCAGGCATAGAACAATGAATGCTTCCAGTCCTTTTTCAGTTTTCTGGAGCATTTCATTGGGTATTCTGTCAATTCCTGAAGCTTTGTTCTTGCCTAAGGCATCCAGTGCAATTTGATCGTCTTCCTTCAGCACCGCTGGTGCTTGCTCCTATGCTAACTCCTGAGATGGTGGACTGTGGACTAGTTCTTTCTGGAACACTGACTGTGTATTTTTCCCCATCTTTTCTTGATGCTTCCTGCATCATTCAATATTTTACCCATAGAATCTTTCAAACTTGCAATCTGAACTTTGAATTTCTCTCTTGAGTTCCTTCACACATGGACCTAGCCACACGTAATATACAGAAACAAAATTGACTATCTATGGAAAGAGATTATGAAGAAATGCAATATCATAAGTGGGTGACTGAGGAACAGACCATCAATTGCTCATATGAAAGTTCAAGTTGAAGCTGAAAAAGATAAAAATAAGTCTACAAGAGCCAAAATACAGCCTTGAGTAGATCACACTTGAAATTAGAAACCATCAAATTAATTAATTTGATACACTTAACACTAATGACCAAAGACCAGAGGAATTCTTTTTGACATCAAGAACATCTTAGATGAAGAAAGCAAAAGGCCATTTGAAAGAAAGAAAAGTCCAAAGTGGACGTCAGAATAGACTGTGAAGCAAGCTGATGAATAGCCAATAAGAGAAATGATGAAATATAAGAGCTGCACAGAAAAGTTCAAAGGGCAGCTGAAGAAGACAAAGTATTATTCTGAAATGTACAAAGGAAGGCCTGGGAACAACAGCTCATAATTTCTCCAGCTGAAAGAACGGAAACAAGTCTCAAGTTGAAATACTGAAGAATTCTAAGGGCAAAATATTGAGAAATGTAGAAAGCATCAAAAGAAGATGGAACTATTGTATAAAAAAATTAATGGCAGAATGGGTAGGAAAGAGGGAACCGATTACATGGAACTGTGTGTGACCTCCTCCCTGGGGGATAGACAACCAAAAAGTGGATGAAGGGAGACGTCAGACAGGGCAAGAAATGACAAAATACCCATTTATAAACTATCAAGGGCTCATGCGGGAGGGGGGAGCGGGGAGGGAGGGGAAAAATGAGGACCTAATGTCGGGGGTTTAAATGGAGAGAAAATGTTTTGAGAAACGATGTACAAATGCGCTTTACACAATTGATGTGTGTATGGATTGGGATAACAGTTGTATGAGCCCCTAATAAAATGTTAAAAAAGAAAAAAAATATTAATGGCCTGAAATGCAAACCCTCATCTAATTTACAAAAATAAGCATAATATAGATGCTTGTACCTATATAATGAAGATGGAAGGAATACCCATAGTCACTGTATCAAATAGTATGTTGAACTGTATTCCACAAATTTAAAAACCAAGAAGAAATTGACAAATTTCTAGAAACACCCAATCGACCAAAACAAACCCAAGCTGAAGTAGAAAACTCTGGATGGATCCATAACAAACGAAGCCATCGATCGGGTTACTAACCCTTCCTCCCTCCAAAAATGAAATTAAATGATGTATTACATTGGGCAAGCCTGCTGCAAAAGAGCTCATTAAAATGTTAAAAAGCAAAGAGGTCCCCTTGAAGACAAACGTGCACCTAATCCAAACTGTAGAGTTTTCATTCAGCTCACATACCATCCGCAGCTGGATGATGGATAAGATCATTTGATAAGATTTGAAACATTTGAATTGTGTATATTGTTGGTGAAGAAGAGTCAATGTACCATAGACTACCAGGAGAACAAACAAATCTGTTTTGGAGGAAGTACAGCCTGAGTTCTCATGACATGACTTTGTCCCTCTTACTTTGAACATGTTGTTGGGAGAGATGCTATTTCCTGGAGAAGATGTCATGCTTGGTAAAGTGGGGCAGCTGGTGTATTCCAACTGCTGATTTCATCCTTAACAGCTCCACACAGAACCCCCTACCCCAACTGAGAGAACACACAGAGGAATGAATGAGCTTTTTCTTAAGCTTCCCCACCTTAAAAAAATAAAGTTAACTATGATAGTTCCTTGTGTATTAAGCAATCAGAATTTTTAAAAAGCAAAGGAAAATAATTTGATTTACATAATGTTATAAAAATGATTTGTCCCCCTAGATCTTGTGTATCTTACTGTGTGGAATATCAAACTCAAAAATCACACTTCAGGAAAGAAACAAAAGGCCTTAGTAGGCTGTTTTTATGGGCTCCTGGTGGTGTAGCTCTTACACATTGGGCCACTAACTACAAGGTCAGCAGTTTGAAACCTCCAGCCACTTAGTCCCACAGAGTCACACACCTCAGAAACTCACAAGGGCAGTTCAGCCGCCTCCGACAGGGTCATTCTCAGTCAGAACTGACTTGATGGCAGTGAGTTTGGAGTGAGGAGTGACAGAGGGCCACGCTGCCATAAGTGGCAATATTTTGATTGCTTTCAGGAAACTCACAGGGGCAGCTCTATCCTATCCTATAGGGTTGCTATGAGTCTGCACTAGATGGCAGTGACTTGGTTGTTTTTGAAGTTTATTAGAGATTAAAGTTTCTGGAAGAAGGGATCATTTTGGCATAATTGGAATAACTGACTCTTCCTGTCATCTGAAGATGGAACATGGTTTGTGTTGGGAAGACAAAAAAAAATTTCCAAAAGACTTGTCTATAGATCTGTAAGCTCAACCATATCTATGAAGTTTAAAAAAAAAAGGTATCAATTTGTACTCACATCAATGAATCACCAAAAATATTTGATAAAAAAGGCAGCATTCCATTAGCATGTTCAGCCCTTGATTATAAGCCTTCTATAACATTGAGGTTCAGTTGAAGAAACATTTAACATTGTGAATTCAGAGTGAAGTTGATTTGATTTTGTGTGTGCTTTTGAATCTCAAAAATTCAAGTCAGAACTCTTAAGTTTATTTTTAAACAATGTAAAAAGATCAAAGGGATATAAACTCAACATAACTCAGAGTTGTTTCATGTATTTTAAGAAAAGATCCTGACTTTTGCAGTGTCTCTTGAGGAAACTGCTATGATGCTGCATTCTGATGACGTGCAGTTCAAGCAGCAAATGCAGCCCCACCGATTCTTATCCAGCAGGGTCAGTCTGTGCAAGGTGCCACGGTGGTAAATCATTAAAACCTGTCCATCCATGCTTTCAGGGAGCTTACATTATCATGAGAATGCATACTTAAATTACGATAATGCCAAGTATCATAGAGCATTATAAGCACAATGATATATGTTATCTAAAATTATATACATATTTATGAAAGAGAGAATAGCTTAAAAGAAATTATCCGCCCAGTGTCATTGCGTCAATTGCAATTCGTAGTGCCACTGTTGGACAGAGTAGAATTTGTTCCTTAGGTTTTCAAAGATGATAAATCTTTATGGGAGCAGACAACGCCATCTTTCTCCTACAGAGTGGTAGGTATATTTGAATTGTCATCCTTGAGGTTAGCAATCCTATGCTTGACCTACTGTGCCACCAGGGATTGCCTTAAAAGTAATTAGTGTCACTGCCATCATAGTGACACTATGTATGGTTTGCAAGACTGTTAAGCTTTTCAGGAACAGAAAGCCTTCATCAGTCTCCTAAAATGAGGTTGGTGGGTTTGAACCACCAACCTTGTACTTAGCAGTTCAAGGCTTACCATACAGCACCACCAGTGTTCCTTTTATAAGTAATTCTGGGAATTAGGGAGCCCTGATACAGTTACCTATTGGGGTGATCACCACAAGGTTAGCTGTTCAAAGTCCAGCCATTCCACTAGAGAAAAATGGGACTTTGTACTCGCATAAAGCATTACAGTCTCAGTAACTCACCGGGGTAGTTCTTCTACTCTGTTCTGCAGGGTCACTATGAGTTGTCAGTGTCTCTATGGCAGTGAGTTTTGTTTTGTTTTAAAGGAACTTAGAAATAAGCAGAATTTTAAATGATGTGTTCCATAGGAGAGCAATCAAAATATTTTGATTACCGACTCTTGTCTAGGGGCGTTATATCCAGCATCTCATTAGTAGGTATCATTGTCCCAATTCTCAAAGAAACTCAGGCACAAAGTAATTAAAGAACTTGCCCATTGCTACCCATTAACATGTGACCTAGTTCTGTCTGAGTGTAAGATCCCTTAACACTTGATGTAGATATATGTTTGAGGCATAGGCTACTGATAAGACTGGTTTCAAATAAAGGTTAGATAATAACAATATTATCTTTTAATGCTTGAGGTAAGTTTAATTTTGTATTGTTTAAAGAGACAGAGAACAGAAAGTAGGCATGTTTCTGTTTGTGGGGTTTTTTTTCTTTTAAAATAAACTATATTGGAAGAACTTCTCGAGGTGGCAGAGTAAAAATAAAAGGCAAAAGAAGACCCTCTCGGAAACTGTCCTGATTCCACATCCAGTTACGACAAAGAGAACACAATTTTAAAACACTGTCATTTACAGCGCGCGAGCGCGCGCGCACACACACACACACACACACACACACCCCAATAAGTCCAGGCACACCACCATATACAATGCAAAGGCAATGATCTGAAGGCATGGAGGAAGGAATCATAGCGAGACTACAGAGATGTGTTCACTAAGTCTATGTGTTAATTAGCATACTGTTATGATGCTGGACGCTGTGCCACCAGTGTTTCAATACCGTAAGACTCACATGGTGGACAGGATTCATCAGAACTTCCCCTCTGAGACAGAGTGGGATGAAGAACTTGTTTATATAATTCTAAAAAATTTATCCAGTGAAAACCTTGGGGGATAGAAGCTTCATCTGTTTTAGTGTCCAAAGATGAGACTTAAAATTCCACTAGGAAAGCATCACCTCCTCAACATAGATTTGAGCTTACTGATGTGGAAGAAGGAAAGCATTCGGGATCACCAGCTGCTGATGAAGGGCAGCTGAAATGAGGAGCACCAGCTGAAATCATACATTAGTAACTGGAACATGAAAGGTATGACATATGATTAAAGAAAAAAGGAAGTTGTAAACAATGAAGTAGAAGATGGAATCCTACACGTTAATGAACTAAAATTAACTGGTATGGGTCATTTAAATGCATAATCATATGGTCTACTCTATTGAGAATGACAAGTTAGTGAATGGTATCACAGCCATCATCAAAAAGACCATTTCAAGGTGAGTTCTGAAGTACAATGTCATCAGCGAGAGGAAACTATTCCTATGCCTACAAGGAAAGCTACTTAATACAAATATTGTCCAAATGTATGCACCAACCACTGATGTCAAAGATAAAAAACCTGAAGGGTGTTACTGACTTATGCTATCAAAAACAGAGTGGGGATCCAATCAACATGGATTAGTAATCACTGATAATTGGAATGGAAAAATTGGAAACGAAGAATAATTGGGAGTTGATGATAGAAATGCCAGTGATCTATCTCTTGATAAAATTTTGTAAGACCACAACTTAGAACAAAGCCAGTCAGAATAAGGCGAAAGGCTGACTACCGAGCACACTGATAAGTGCACGTGTTGTTGTTGTTCGGGGCTCTACGGTCAGTTCCAACTGATCGTGGCCCCAGGTGCAGCAGGATGATGTGCTGCCCAGGTGGGAGCCATACTTAACCGTTGTTATTATGATTGAGGCCGTCGTTGCAGCAGCTGTGTCAATCCATCGTGTCTCTTACTGTTTCTTCACGTACTTGTTCTCTTACTCTATTTACTGGGCACGAGGTCCTAATTCCAGGTACTGGTCTCTCCTGGTAAGATGGCAATATTAGATGAGATGACGTCTCGCCATCCTGGCTTCTAAAGAGCATTCCGGCTCTTCTTCTTCCAAGACTGATTTGTTTGTTCTTTTGGCAGTCCTTTCAATAGTCTTAACCATCACCAGAAATCAAACATGGCTTCGTCTTCAGTCTTCCTTAGTCGGTGTTCATCCTTCCTCTAGATATGAAGCAATGGAAAATCCCCTGGTTTGGGTCAGGTGCACCTGAGTCCTCAAAACGTAATCCCTGCTCCTCAAACTTCAAAGAGATCCAATGCACTGTGTCGTTTGATCGCTTGTCTGCTGCTTCCATAAGCATTCATTGTGAATCCAGAAATATGAAATTCTTAACAACTTCCATCATTCATCTTGATGCTACCTATTGGTCCAGGTGTGAGGAATTTTGTCTTCTTTACATTGAGTCACAATCTATATTAAAGGCTACAATCCTTGATCTTCTTCGTAGTGCTTCAAGTCCTCACTTTTCGCAAGCAAGCACGTGTCATCTGCCTACTACAAGTTTTTAATAAACTTCTTAGAATCCTCTTTGTGTTCTTCTTCATATAATCCAGCTTCTCTGACTGTTCTCTCAGCATACAGATTGTATAAGGATGGTGTGTTAGGTTGGGATGGCTAGGGAAACAAACCACGGACACTCATATACGTACAAGGAAGAACTTTATATCAAGCAGCAACGTTTCATCAAGAACGCTCCCAGTCCAGTCCAACTTAAGTCCATAGGCCTAATGCCTGCCAGGGTCCTCTTCCTTTAGTACCAGTGGCTATTGTTTATATTCTATCCCTCAAAATGGCTGAATGTCCATTAGTTCTTTTTGGTACAGGGTCTCTGTGTATATTTTACTTCTTTTGATGCTTCCTGCATAGTTCATCTTCTGCTTCTACCCAAATCTATTGATTGGTTTTTGTTTCCAATGACCTTAAAGTCAATCCTATATATAGTAATACTTAAATATAAGAGGGCTTCAAAAAGTTCATGAAAAAAATGAAATTAGAAGAGAATGAACTTTCTCTACATTTTCAAGCCCCCTCAGATATTCATCCTTTTATCATTCATTATTTATTCATTAGTATTAGCGTTTTAAAATCCAAATTTGAAGCAACCTTTTTCTTAAAAAAAAAGTTTTCATTGTGAATTGGGTGAAAGTTTACAGAACAAACAAGTTTCACATTCAACAATGCATATATATCTTGTTCCACATCATTGATTGTAAACATTACAATGTAGCATCATTCATCCAACTTCCTCCCTGTATTCCCTACTACCCCATTTCCCCTACTCCCCCCACCCTTCCCCCCTTATGAACATTGTTTTTGGGCAGATGATGCCATTTTGATCTTTAGTGGTTGAGATCACAATCTTCTTGTTGGGAATGTGCTTCATTACTGCATACCCTTGGAGTCATAAATTCTGACATAAAAATAATAATCACACACAAAATGCTTCATTACTACCTAATGTAAACACAAACACAAATCCCAAACCGAAAATAGAAAATTTAAGTTGAATGATATAATGCAGGCATGATGGTTTACTTAGACTGAACCATACAATAAAAAGCAGAAAAGAGTGCAAAAAGTGTAAGCACAATGTCTTATTGAGATAGTTGCCACTAACAATTACCCCATTTTTATTTATAATATTAAAGCAGAGGATATTAGAAAGATGTTTTATTGACTATGCAAAGGCATTCAACTGTGTGGGTTGTAACAAACTATGGATGCGTTAGTCTAGAAAAACAAATCCAGAGACACTCATATTTGTATAAGAGAGAACTTTGTATCAAAGAATAATTGTATATTAAGAAAACATCCCAGCCCAGTCCAGATCAAGCCCATAAGTCCGATATTAGCCCATATGTCCAATACCAGTCTACAAATTCCTCTTCAGAATCACACAACACACGGTGCCAAATGCAGGAAGATCACAGGCCTTTGGTTGGAAAGTCGTGTGGATCCAGTGGCAGTGGAAGCATCTCAAAGGCTCTGACTGCCATCAGTGTGGCTCCATATGGCTTGTCAACAGGAGGGTGAAGCAGAGAGAGTGTGTGTCCCACCTGCAGGGAGGAAGACAGGAGTTCTCTGAATCCTCAGGAGGCTGAGCCCATACGGCAGCATCATTAGCTATGACCTGATTCACAGGCTGGACTGCACCCTTTCGCTCAAGTTGGCAGGAGTTTATGTAACTGCCACAATGGATAAAAATTGAGAAAGATGGAAAGTCCAGACCCTTTGAGGGTGCTGATAGGGAACCTGTACGTAGGATACTAGGCAATTGTTTTTAACAGAACTAAGCACAGGGAATGGCTTAAAATTAGGAGAGGTATGCATCAGAGTTGTGATTTTCTTCATACTTATTCAATCTGTGTGCCCCAAGGAGCTCCACTATATGAAGACGAAAGCAGTATCAGCATTGGGGAAAGGCTTATTAACAACCTGTGATATGCAGATGACACCACTTGTTTGCTGAAAGTGATAAGGATTTGAAGCACTGACTGATAAAAATGAAAAACAACAACCTTCTGTATTGCTTATGAGTTAATGTAAAAAAAATGAAAATTCACACAATTGGATAAACAACATTATGATAAACAGAGAAAAGTTTCAAGTTGTCAAGGATTTCAACTTTCTTAACATTCAAGGATGCTAACATTTGCATTGGTCCCCAAACAATGCTCTTGGGAGCAACAGAAGTTAAGAAATCAAACAACGGGTAGCATCGGGAAAATCTGCTACACAAGAATTCTTTTAAGGGTTGACAAGAGTAGCACTTTGAGGACTAAGGTGCACCTGATCCAAGCCATGGTATTTTCAGCCACCCCATCTACCTGTGGAAGGGGGACAAAGACCAAGGAAGACCAAATAAGAATCAATGCATTTGAATCATAGCACTGCTAGAATAACACGCAAATCTGTCCTGGCAGAAGTGCAGCCAGAATTGTCCCTTGTAGGGAGGATGATGAGACTTCATTCTCCTGCACTCGGGACATGTGATCAGGAGAGACCAGTCCTGGCAGGAGAACACCATACTTGGTAAAGTATAAAGTCAGCAGGGAGGGGAACAGTCTCAACACGATGGATTGACACAGTGGCTGCAGCAACAGGCTGAAATCTAACGATAACTTGGAGCATGGCACAAGACAAGCCATGTGTCACTCTCTTGTACACAGGGTCACTATGTACATAGGGAACCAACCCACAGGCACCTAACAAAATAGAATTGGTACTATAAGAATCAGACATAAGCACAGAGAATTAATATTATGAGATTAAGCATTTAAAGGCCACTGACCATCCCTTTTCTTTATCCTCAGGTTGATATTTGTAGCTGGTCAGCAGTTATTTGGATACTCAATCCAATATGATATTTTTTCCTGGTTTCAAGGGACACTCGAACCAGGGCAAGAGATTATGCTAATGATCTCAAATGGCAAGCAAACATACTGAGTAGGTGACAGGAATTTCAGGAATTTAAAACAGGACATCCATGTAGACTGAAGACATCTTTCATGTTAAGGAACAAAAAAGGATTTCAACCAGTAATATTCTCTGAATCTATAGTTAACCTTTATTAACAGTCTGGGGAAATGATGTAAATTCCAAATGCGGTCAGTATTAATGGAAACTCCAAGTATAAAATAAAGGACAAGTGTTATAAATAAACCAAACTTCAGACTTTTGATATTTTCACATATGTTGTTTCAACATACTTTGTTTTCGGTCATAATTGCTAGTAGAATTCTGCCAAGGAGTTATTAAAAGCAAATTTAATATTAAGCAATGATTTTCACATCAGCAGCTGCCTTCCACAAAGCTTTCTGTCTTGGCATCTGGAGTCACTGCTTAGTTCAATTAATTATAATCTGATATATCTGATTTAATAATCAGCAATGGTTGTTCGCTACCATTTCTTGACTTTGGTGGTTTCAGATCCTCCAGTTTGCAACCTACTATTCTTTGTAACTTATACATTCCACATTTGTTTCTGTTTTCTAAGAATGGTTGCTAAAAGAAAGTCCATTTGAATTTATTCATTTTTAAGTCTACAAAGGGGCTTCAAAAAGTTCATGGAAGTGTCCATTATCCTTTAATCCCATACAGGTTTTGAAGCCCATTCAGATCAACCCAAGCTAAAATTTAAGAGAATCTGAAACAAATTAGGGTTTCTTTTTCACATAATCTTTCTTCCTCTTTCATGCACTTATTTTTCTCCACAACTATTATTAATGCATTCTTATTATTTAGAACCCTCTATGTGCAGGGAGCTCTTAGCGACACAGCAAGAGAACAACCAAAGATATTAAAAATAAGCCTACATTCAAGGTTATTTTTATCTCATTTGCATACCTGCTATTTTACTGAAGTGGAATTACTTGGAATGGGTCTTCAATCTATGCCTTTGTAACTCCCACTAAATGATTGCGTGGGACCATGCAGATAGAGGGTGTGAAGAAACACTAGGAGAAGAATTTAGTGGGTAGAAGGAGAAGCATATCAGAAGCAAAGAGAGAGAGAATCCCAGGGCCATCAGTGAAGAAGAGCCACCAGTGGGGCATATTTGAGAGCCTGTCTAAAGACCTGAGAAGCCAGAGGCCAGAGTCCCTCTACTATGGGACAGAGCAAAGGAGCCATGCTGAGACAGAGCAGAAAGACTGAGACACCTTGAGACAGTGAGATGCAGCAGTCGGAGCGCTTTCTGACCCACAGAGACAGAAGCCAAGGGGCCATGTGGCTGAGAGGCTGATGCTCAGATAGAGACCTTTGGTTGCTGGATGGGGAGCAGTGCTGCTAACCAATGATTGTGTCCTTAATGTTTTCTGATCCTGAACTTCTCTGATAAACTCCCATACTCGTGAGCATAGTCTATCAGTTCTGAGTGACTATGGTAATGGATTATTGATGCCGCAGAGAAGTGGAATGCCATGAAAGAAATGGCTGCTGGCAGAAGAGGGCGAAGGAAGGGTGGAGGGTGGAGGCACGTCTGACTCTAAAATTAGCCTTGGGTTTGTGCGCAATCGTGTTCTCCTCCCTTAGGAAGGCACAAGTCCCCTTCTCATCATTTTTCCAATTATGTGTGCCAAAAATAATAATACAAAATAGTTAGGATTGTAGTGTATTGACAGAATGGCATTAGGACAGATGTAGAATCCCTCCGGTGATGTTCTTTTTATCTAAGAAATTATAACAATCTGTCATGAATTTTAAATATGCTTCTGGTATACTGAGCCTACTCTTAATTCCTAGCTTCTTAGGGGCATCAATCAGGAAATAACTCGAAATTGTCCTCCTACATTTCACCCTAAAAGTAACACTTTGTAGGTAAATTCTCTTGTCTAAATCTCCAGATAACAAGGTGAAAAACAAGGTGTTGAAAGAAGCAGTTGTTAAAAAAAAAACTAAGAAACTAAACAGCAACAAGAATAAGTGAGAGACAGAATAAGATAAGAAAGACAGAAAGAAAGCATGCTAAAATTAGGCTAGCTATAATGTAGCTGAGGAATGGGAAGCAATAGAATTCATGAAAAGACTAAAGCTAGCAAGAAAACAACAGTTCTTCTTAGGCAGGTCAGTGGGACTGATACACTGCTACCCAAATCACTGATGCCTAAGGATGAACCACAGAACCGCAGGCGCATAAAAGGAGTCTTCAACAAGTTTGTGTAAAAAGGCCTTTATCTTTTCATTCTGTTTTCCATGAACCTTTTGAAGCTCCTTATATAAGTGCTTGTTGCTTGCTCATAGGAGAATCAAGTAGTTCTGATGATCTGGACTAGGTTTTGTTTGTTTTTTATCTGGGGTTGAGCTGGCTGTCAGTTGATTTAAAATGACCTTCTCTATTTCCACTGGAACTGTGTGGACCGTACCACACATTTCCCAGTTTCCAGAAGGCCAGTTCAGGCGTGTTCTTTTTTGGCAACAGGAGAGGGCAAGGCCAAAGGGAAACTCTAATAGAGGGGATTTGTCAGTTTTAGTCACCATTCCCTTGGCTATAAGAATAAGCCAGAACAAAAGTAGAAACAGAGCGTTTTCTCTTAACTGTCAAGGAAGAAGAGCCACCAGCCCAGCACTTTTGAAACCCTGTTTGAAGTGGTGAAGGCCCAGAGCAGACAGCCAGAGACGGAGACAAAGAGACCATGAGACAGAGCAAAGAAGCAATGCTGAGACTATGAGACTTTGACACTGAGCAACAGGTGAGCTTCCTGGCCCAGAGAAGCAGACACCAGGGGGGCTGTATGCCTGAGCAGCTGAAGGCTCAGAAAGAGACTTAGCTACTGGCTAAGAGGTGTTGCTCTGGACTATTGACTCTGTTAATGTTTTATGATCCTGGCTTGTGATATCCCATTAACTTCCATAATAAACCCACATAATCCTGAATATTTTCTGTGAGTTTTGTGTGGATTATTTTGTAGAATATCAAATCCAGCAAAAAAGTAGAGTATCATGGGAGAAATGATTGGTGTCAGAATAGGTAAAGGCAGATGGAGGATGGGGATATGTGTGAATTCTGCCTTGTGGCAATAGGTCTTGGACTTGGCCATGGAGGTGGATTCCGCCTTATGGAGCCAGAGGTCAGATCAGGCTCCTCAAACAGTTTCACACTGCTACATGACACAAATTCAGTCGTTGTAAACAATATAAACATATTGTCACACTGTTTAGTAGGTCAAAAACCTAGTTGGTTCAACTGGTTTGTCTGCTTCAGGCCCCAGAAGGTCACAATCTAAATGATGGTTGACTGGGTTCTTTATAGGCTGCTTTGAGTAGAGTCTGCCTCCAGGCTCATTCAGGTGGGTGCCAGAATCCAGTCATTACAAGGTTGAGTCCCTGTGTCCTTGCTGACTCTTAGTCAAGGTCATTGTCAGGAAGGAGAGTCTACTTTCACACACTGTTTGATTCCCTTACCATTCAAAGTCAGCAACAGCAGAATCGAATCCCTCTGGCCTTCTTTCCTGTCTCTGCTATCTCCGGAGAGAGAAAATCCATGCTTTGAACTGTTCTGCTATGGTTAATTTTATGTCTCAACTTGGCAAGGCTAGGTTCCTGGCAGTTAAACCAAAGACTAGTCTATTGTTTGTCATAATTAATTACGTGTGATTAATCAGTTAATTAAGTGTGATTAAATCCGTTAGTCTTGGGTCGAGTAGATTAATTTACACAATGTAACGTCCAAAATAATATAATCATTTTCCATTGTGCACTCTAATATGCTGTAAGTAATCAATCAGTTGAAGCCACAAGTGTAGGATGGACCCTAAGCCAAATACTTCTGAGTTATGAAAAACCCACATGTAAGGGAAAACAGAGGGCAAGTGAGGATCTAGAGACAGGAAGGAGTGACACCAGAGAAGTGGCAGAGGAGCGGCAACAGTAAAACCAAGAGCTAGCACAAGAGACAGGGTGTTGGGCTTCCCAGGCCAGAGAGAGAGTAAAGCTGAGTGCTTTTGAGCAGGAGGCTCACTTCTGGAGGGGTTATCTACTGGCACTTAGCTGAATAGCTAGGTTTGCTGAAACTCAGCACTGGAGTTGAGGCTAATGGCCCAGTGGTGTGTCCTTTGGACATGTATCTCTCCGCAGCACTGAAAGAGCTTTATAACATTGCCTGGACAGGGCAGAGGCTAGGGCATATTCATGGCGGACAAGCAAAGGATCAGAAAGAGGCTTTCTTGTGGGCTCCAAAGACACTGTTCTTGACCACAGAATTATGTCAGGAACATTTCGGATATTCATTTGTGACCTGTTAACTTCCCTAGCAAAGCCTATAACCTTGAATAAAGTCTTTGAGTTCTGTGTGGCAATTGCAATGAACGACACAATCCAGCCCAGAAGTCGAGTGCTGTGAGAAGGATGGTCTGTTTCCAAATTGGCGAAGGAGGCTGGCAGGAGGAGGTGTGCCTGACCTTGACCTCCTAGACATCTACTTTGGTCTGGTGCTGCTGCTGATTTGCCTCCTCTCAGGTTGTGAAGTTAGAGAGAGTTAGATGCACCCTCAATCTCCTTCCACAAATTTGATAAGGTACAAACTGATAGATGGTCTGGCTCCAGTATATTTTATCAATATCAACTGCTGTTTTACAACATGTACTCTCATTTATGTTTTAAAAAGTACAATGACCGCAACTAAGGAACCACATGATCACTCTTTCTACTGACCTCAGGGGTGGTGGGTACGGTAGAACCTGGGCTGGAGTGATCGTTGAAGCCAGAGCTGGTGCACTTTGCCCTAGCAGACTCTTCTGCCACCGCTGCCATCAGCCCCAGACACCCAGACTAAGGTTTCTAATGCATCTAGAGGTTTTACGCATGCCCAATCTTCCTTCAAGTAGAATACACCTCTGGTGCCATTTGTGGGACAACTGTCTAGCAAGTGTAATAGTCCCATACCTGTGACTTCACATGCATTGTCAATGTAACAAGAGCTGAGGGAGGTTCTAGAAGAACAACTGTGGGCGATCTTCTAACCAAATGTATGCTATATGTTTTCTGACAGGACCTTAGGTACACGTGGCTTCAGGACAAATTCCCGCAGCTTCTAGTTATCACCCCGGTCCCTCCAGGGCTTCACAACCGATCCCAAGGAGGAAACCAGCAGTCATTGAGTCATTCTGACTCATGGCCAGTGCCAGTGTGTCCGAGTAGAACTGTGCTTCGTACGTAGGGCTTCCATGGCTGGTTTCTTAGAAGTTGCTCACCAGATCTTTTCTCTGAGGTGCTTCTAGGTGGGCTCAGGTCTAGAACCTCATCATAGCAACCAAATGTGTTAATCCATTGTAACGCATTTTCCTACCAACATTACATTAGTCTCCTGCCTCCACCATCCAACTTTCACAAAAATACTCCTTCCTCTTGCTCCCACACAGTGTTTCTTTGACATTTCTGCACATAGAACCCTAAAGGTTTTACCAATTCCACAAATAACCTGACTCGTTTTCCCCACCTCACCTCAGCTCAGGTACGATTCCCCGCCCAATAACAAAACAGTCGCTAAGGAAAGCAAGGGAAAGGAGGAATCGGGCCAGTGGAAGATGAGTAATAGGAAAAATAAGACTTTAATAGAAAAAGGTGAACCTTTGAAAAACAGAGAGAAGGAATCCTAGGGAAAGATATCAGGAAATAAATGCCACTATTACCCCAAAGAGAAAATGGCGATATAAAAGTGATTGTACACAAAGGCTAAAGTCAAATGCTTTTCATTCCACCATCTGTGGTTTCTCACAGGCAGCCAACAGGAACAATCACCTTTAACCCAATTCACAAAAATCACCTTTCATAGTCTATTCATCTCAGAGAGAGTGTCTCTACCCCTGGGGGTAATTTTGGAACAGAAATATCTCTTTTTCTACACTCAAGACATTTTGTTATTGTTTCTCTATTTTTAATTCGGATGACTCACTTGGATCTGCGCTTCACCTCTGCCCCCACTTAGTTTCTGGTGGGATCCCGTGCCCTTTCATCAGGCAAGCTTTCTTTTTTCTCTTTTCTCCTCCTCGGTGGCACCAGTTCCGAATGACTTGCTTTCCATCTGCCTCTACACCTGTGTAGAATCTAGATATCTTCTCCTTCCTTAGTCTTCCTAGCGATCTCAGCCTCCCTTTATGGAAGTCTGCATGGCACCTGGACAAACCAGCCCCCTGCTGTTCAGAGTCAAGGCAGAGCAGGGCATTATTTTAAAAACAATGTTTTTCCACATCTCAGAATTCTCGTGTGGTAGTTACATAATCTGGTGTCAATTTGGGATTTGAGAGGATTAAGAGGGAAGGATGGAAGCTAGTCTGCCTATCTTTCCCTCTCTCTCTGCTCACTCCCTTGGAGACGCTCTACTGACAAGACACACGACACTACACCCTGGGAACTGGAGACACCACATGGACCTACCCTGATGCAACCAGACCTCTGGAGCCAGAGAAGCCATGTAGAGACCCCTGCCAGTGCTAAAGTGCTTACAATGCCACTGGATCCAAAAGATTTCCAACCCACTGGCCCGTGATTCTCCTGCATTTGGCATCATTGCATGTATTTCGTGAGTCTGAAGAGGACTTTATTGATTGGTATTGGACATATGGGCTAATATTGGACTTATGGACTTGATCTGGACTGAGTTGGGACATTTTCTCAATATTCAGTCGCTCTTGTATATAAACCTCTTTCCTATACCAATATGGGTGTCTCTATGAATTGGTCTCTCTAGTCTACCCAGACTAACACATCTTGTCTGAGCAAGATCATGAGCCCAAAGGGATCTAGGGCACCATGGTGCGTTCAGAGCTCACTTCCATTCTCAGGCCTTCACATGGGTTTTGGTTTCTAACAGGGGATGGGTGTGCATGTTCCAGAGAGTGCTGATGTACCGACACTACTTACACAGCAGAATGCAAGGGTTATCCAGACACTAAGCTTGGGAATTATTTTCTTGTGGGTCATGTTATGCTTACAGTTTGGTCTCAGAGGATCGTGTTTTGAAGAACAGTTTGCTTAGGAGTTAAATTGCTCTAATCATTTAATGTATCAAATGTTCTTGCTCCAAGAAAGGGAAGGTTACTTGCTTGTTAAAAAAATAAGCATTACAATTGCTTGACAAAATCCAACTGGAATACTTACAAAAGGTCATATAAACAGGCACGCATTTTTGCAGGGCTTTGAAGCATGTAAAATGTCTATAGATGGGGGTGAGGGAGTATCTGGTGGTAACCGGAGCATTATGATGACTTGAATCATAGTCTGCTTAACATAAAGGAGGTTAGGTTAACACGTGCTGAAAAGGTGATTTTATACACACCAATCTACTGCTGAAAACTCACCCAGTGAGGGGTGCAATCTGCTGTGTTTCAGTCTTGATTTGTTTTGCAGTCACTGAAATGCACCAGGATTAGGAATGAGGTATGGTCATCTGTGACCTTCACCGTTGTTAGTGTGCGGCTGAATCCTACGTCTAGCTTCTGAAAGGTTGTTTTGGGTTTTCTAAAGTAGAGCACTATGTGGAACAAAATGACACATATCACTAGGAAGCACTAAGTTTTCCTGGTAGTGGGAGCTTCGAGAAAGCATTCGTGTGAAGCTAAAAAATATTGGCAGAAGGGGAGGCAGCAGTTTCTACAAAGACATAGGAACTTTGCCGTAGGAGAGCTTTGATTTTCACATCAATTTTCAATAGGCTGTTGTGTGCCTACCAGTTGGGTTCAACTCATGGCAACATTCTAGGGCGCAGTGGAAAAGCCCTGTAGGGTTTCTAAGGCTCTGCGTCTATGGAAGCAGACAACCATCTTTCAAATCATTGATCTTTAGGTGAGCTGCGGAAAACTGAGCTGCCGCACCACCAGGACTTCCATTTCCCACACAGGCATTCACATTCTGATTTGTGGAAACTAAGAGTTCTGGGTAAAAGAGCTGCTCATGTATGCTTTTGTATGACTGTGTTTATATTCCAACCTAGATGGAACATGCAAATGACTTTCCACCTCAACAGTTTTGCTTCTGTGGCTCATTGTTCTGGGCTGGTCCTATCCAGATCTGGGCTTGTCTTTGGGACGCAGCCAAGGCTTTTTCCCGTCAGTGTCTAGTCCAAAGTCAGTTTCTTCAGTACTCCAACCTCCACCACACCGCTCTACAAAGCAACCTTATTTCTTTCTTAGGCCACACGTAAGAAATTTGTTTACTTGGATTTGTGTGTGTGTGTGTGTGGTTTTTTCTTCAGTAAGGACATAGATGATATCTGTCTTTATTTACTTTAACATGCTGTGTACTGTTGACCTGATTTTAGCATAACTCAACTCACTGCCATTGAGTCAAAATCACTAATGGCAAAACTATGAGAATAAACTGTCTCAACTGAATATTTGAGAGTTGTATATTACTGCTTCTTAGCTATATTTTTCTGCTTTCTGGAACCACTGGAAAATCAAGATATTTCAACTTCCCAGGTGACGAAGGGCACCATGCTTGGTGAAGCGAAGGGGCAGTGCAAGAGAGGAAGTCCCTCAAGGGGATGGGTTGACCGGTGTCTACAGCAATGGGCTTGACCATCCCAACAATCGTGAGGAAGATGCAGGATCTAGTGATGTTTCCCTCTGCTGTACACAGTCCCTGAGTTCAAACCGACTCCACCACACCTGACAGTGACCGTGATAAAATGAGGATGAGTGTCAATATCCTGTACAAAAGAGTCACCAAAAACAGCTTGTCAGGAGACAATCCTTACAGAGCTATCCGTTTCATGTACATTGCAGCATTCTCTGTCTCATAAGACTATTTTTTTCTTTCATCTTTTCTACGCTACAGGTTGGCATAAATGTGCGTGTGTGCTTGTAATATAAGCGAAAGGGAATTACATTGTTTGGGGGCAACTAACATCATCTCTGTGACCCATCGGTCAGTTTGTTGTCCTGTCCGTGGTGGCTTAGGTGCTGCTATGATGCTGATGGCTAGGCCACGGGTACTTCAAAAATCAGCAGGGCCACCCAGGGTGAAAAGCATTCAGCAGACTTGCACACTGAGACAGACTAAGAAGAAAAGTATGGAAATTAAAACCAGCCAGGAAAAATCTCATAGATAATAAGAGGATATTGCCATACTTGTTTGCTTGGACACATCATCAGGAGGATCCACAGCTCGAGAAGAAGGATGTCATGTTTGGTGAAGGGGAGGGCAAATGAGTCCATTCTGACTCATGGTGACCCCATAGGGTGAGGTTTCCAAGACTGTTACTCTTTATATGAGTGGAAAGCCTTATCTTTCTCTGTGGGAGACCTTTAACGAGATGAATTAGCACCATTGCCAAAGCAATGGACTTGGACATGCTGTGACTGTGGGAAGGGCACAGGCTCAGCCAACGTTTTATACTTGGGTCAGCAGGAGCCAGAGTCAACGGGACAGCTACAAACAACAACAGTGCGAGGGAGCCATTGTTGCTTCTCTGGGGGCTCAAAGATTCGCATGAACTATGATCCCTGTCCTTAAGGAAACTCAAGGCTTTAGTCAGTAATTTAAGTTAATGTTCATTTTTCTATTTACTGAGTAAGAATAATACCAATCTCCATTTATGCCCAAGGATGTGGTTTGGAATGTGGATGTGAAAAAGGGGTAAATGGAAATAGGGTTACAAATCT
>NW_022103930.1:36956-37870 GCF_000313985.2 Echinops telfairi | reverse complement strand
CAATTGTGTCAAGCACATTTGTACATTCGTTGCCCTCATCATTCTCAAAACATTTGCTCTCCACTTAACCCTTGGCATCAACTCCTCATTTTTCCCCTCCCTCCCCACTCCCCCCTCTCTCGTGAACCCTTGATAATTTATAAATTATTATTATTTTGCCATGTCTTACACTCCTTTCACCCACTTTTCTGTTGTTCGTCCCCCAGGGAGGAGGTTATATGTAGATCCTTGTAATTGGTTCCCCCTTTCTACCCCACTCTACCTCCACCCTCTGGTATTGCCACTGTCAACACTGGTCCTGAAGGGGTCATCCGTCCTGGATTCTCTGTGTTTCTGGTGCTCTTCTTTTTATAATTTATCAATGTCCACCTTTATGAAGGGGTATCCCCAAAACTAGAATTGCTCTGGGAGAGTGGAGCTTTCAAAATCCTTGACAACTTCATTTTTTTTCTCTGCTCATCATTCTGTTCCCTATTGGTCTAGTTGTAAGGATTTGGGTCTTGTTTACATTGAGTTGAATTGATATTTAAGGTGGCAATCCTTGATCTTCGTCAGCAAGTGCTTCAAATCCTTACTTCCAGCAAGCAAGGTTAGTTCAAATGCATATTGCGAGTTCTTCATAAGCCTTCTGCTAACTCGGATGCCATATTCTTTTTTGTATAATCCATAATTCTGATTATTTGCTCAGATAAAGGATGGTGAGAAGATCAAACCCTACCATACACCTTTCTTGATTTGAAACCATGCGGTATTCCCTTGTTTGGTTTGCACACCTGTCTCCTGATCCAAGAGCAGGTTCTGCACGAGCACAATGAAAGGTTATGGAGTTCCCATTCTTCTCAAGGCTGTTCATAGGATGCTGTGGTCCACACATTCTTATGCCTGGGCCTAGTCGTTAAAACACAAGTAAACAC
>NW_022103930.1:14726-36136 GCF_000313985.2 Echinops telfairi | reverse complement strand
CTTCAATATTTTGCCCACAGAATCTTTCAATATTGCACCTTGAGGATTGCATTTTTTTTCTTAAATTATTTCACTTAAACTCATAGCATGTTCCTCTCTTTTATGTTTTCCCCTCATGCATAATTATGCTCATAAATTATAAATTACTTCTAAGCTATCCATTCCAACATCAACGGTTGACATTGCAGAGAGTGGGAACTGCAGAACTCTTGTTGTGCTCATGTGACACCTGGGTGTGGACCCAGAGGCAGTTGTATGAAGAGAACAAGGGAATGGTGCACGGTTTAAAGCCAGCAAAGGTGCAGGTCAGCGTTGTATCCTCTCACCACACTGATTCTCTCTTGCAAGAAAAACTCAGAGAATGCGGACTATCTGAAGAACACAGCGTCAGGATCGGAAGAAGGTGTATTAATAACCTTCAATATGCAGATGATACAATTTTACTTGCTGAAAGTGAAGAGGCTTTAAAGCACTTGCTGATGAAAATGAAAGACTGCATCCTTCAGTATAGATCCCAACTCAATCTATAAATCCTCACAACGGGGCCAGTGTACTGTATCATGACAAATACAGAAAAAAGAATTTCATTTTTCTTGTGTCCACAATCAATGTGCATGGAAGCAGTAGTCAAGAATTAAAACAAAGTACTGCATGAGGCAGGTCTGCTGCACCAGGGTTTTTAAAAGCATTGAAGAGTTTAAAAGGATATCCCTGTGAGACCTAAGATGCACCTGGCCGGAGCCATGGTACTGCAAAATTGCTCATGTGCATGTAACACTGGCAACTGTCTGAATAAGTAATGATAAAGGAATCCTGGAGAAGAATTGATGCTGTCAAATTATGGTCTTGGCAGGAATACCGAAAGTACCGTGGACAGCCAGAAGTACAGCCAGAATGCGTCTTAGATGAGAGGATGGTGACCGTCTCTCGTATGTTGGTATGTATCAGAGCGCTCAGCCCATGCACACAAACATCGTGGTTGATACAGGAGAAGGCTAATCGGTCCCCTATGAAGTGGATTGACGGTGACTGTAACAATGAGCTCTAACATAGGCTGTGGGGATTGCACCGTGCTTCTGCAGGCAGCATGTTCGTGGTTAGTAGAACTCAACTCAATAGCACCTACCAACAACGAACACAATGCCCATATTTTGAGGGTCCCATTGTGTACTGATGGGACCTTCACTGAGACTTCCTGTACATCCCAGAATATCTTTATTTCTCCCTCTCATCGGTAAGGTAACCTGATAGAGGATTTTTTGTGGGGTTTTGTGTGTGTGTGTGTGTGTGTGTGTTTGTCATTTTAATACCTGGCTTAAGGAAACCAAAATTAATTTTCTTCAATACTGTGTTAGACAGGGTTCTCTAGAGAGACAAAACCAGATTGCTAATAATTTTATAAATCTATTTATACAGATAGATAGATAGGGAGATAGATAGATAACACAAGAAATAAACAGCTAAATTATAAAGCAGTACAAACGGCTCAGTGCAACTCACTCTCATGATAGTTGTGAGACACTGGCAGTCCTTCAAGTCTTGAGGGCTGCCAGGTAGTCCTCTGTAGAGAGGTATCCGGGCACAGGCAGCAAAAGCCAGGCAGGTCACCAACAGTCAGCTAGGTCACCAACAGTCAGTCAGGTCACCAACAGTGTAGTTTGCAATTTGAGGCACAGAACAAGCAAGGCAGCTGCACACTGGTCCGATGATTAAAATGTGAGAGACAAGAAAGGCGAGGCTCACCGAGCCATTTATCTCTCTGCCCTTCAATTAATTCCACATGAGTTTATCGGCCAGGCTGGCACAATAAACTAACTACCTCAAATACTTTACACATCACATGCCACTGTCTTTTCAACCTAGCATTATTGCATCTTAATCGTTTTCCTATTTATTTGAAATGATTATTTGACTTTAAGAAATGTTTAGGATGTTTTCCTTCATCCATCACGTTCTAAGATTTTGCTACTATGTAGCCTGGAGTGATATGCATGTGTGTGTGTGTGTGTGTGTGTGTGTGTGTGTGTGCATTTAGTAGATCCCACTCAGGATTTAAAGGTTATCATTGTCTGAAAAACCATATCTTGTTTTCTAGAAAAAAAATTTTTTTCCCACTAACTCCACTTCCAAAGTTTTTCTTTCTTTCATTTACTTTAATGGATGTTGGGATTTTCATACTATCATCCATGTCTTAACTTTTATATTTTTGCCTGCTTATCTCTTTTTGTCATGTGCTCTACTGTATAATTTCTCATACCTCCAGTCACTAATTCTTTCTTCAAGTATGTGTGTGTGTGTGTGCTGACATTTTAATGATATTATACCATATTTTCATATTTAAAAGTTTTCTATTACTGTTATTGTTTCATACATCTTTGGGTCTGTTTTATGATCATGTAACTTTGCTTATAAATTTTGGGGAATAAGTGAAGTTTATTTTATTTCTCTGCATCAAGATTTTTGTTTAGTTTGCTCTTTGTGTTGTTTATTTTGTTTGTCCGTTTTCTTTCTTGTGACCAGACAGGGTATCCACAGGTTTTGCATTTAGCTGTTTCTGCCCCACCAGGCATTTGCAGCAAATAAAGACAAGATCCTTTCTTTTCTACTTGATCCTCTCACTACTCTGACACGGAAGCAAATACAAGGATGTTTGCAGACCGACTTGGGGGACATCACCCACGGAGTGGAGATTCATAGTTTGATCTGCCCAAGAGACCTTATAGGACAAGGTCGAACTGTTCCTGTGAGTTTCTGAGAGTGTGACTCTTTACAAGAGTGGAAAGTCCCATTTGTATCCCAAGGACAGCTGGTGGTTTTGAACAGCTGACCCTCTCAGTTAGCAGCCCAATGCATAATCCATTATGATACCACAGCTCCAAATTATAGGTAATAGACACAAAAATCCATCTCTATTCACAGATATATCTAGAAGTGTGCATATAAACGCTCATGTGTATTTACATGTATGTTTTTACATATAAAAATGTCCAAGTTTGTATTACTGTGTATGCCTGTAGAAATGGGTTTTACTTTTTTAACTTTATGCCTTTGTGTTATTTGTATTTTTATACTTATGTGTAATATTTAAGTTTTACATGTTTATAAAACTTTCCTGAAAGAAATGCCATTTATGCCAATAAATGCATAATTCATCTCTTCCTCTGAATGCCCTAAGGCTCTACCCATGATGGTCTGCACCTGAACTATACAATTCTAGCCTGAGTTGGAATAAATTTAAAGCACATTTTGCTTTGGTGCCATGCCACTCAACATTATTAAAAGAAGTTATAAGAAATTTCTCTGTGAAAATGTTTTTGTTTATTTACCCTTGGGATGTTGTTAAGGAAACAAGTCATTACATTTTAAACCCGCATTTTACTACTAGGAACATTGTGCAGGTCTCCTGAGCAGTGGCCTTGTTCATATCTTAATGATTTTGTGAGTCCTATAACTAATTACATTTCCTGTTTTACATTGGCTGCTGGAAAAATTCTGCCCTTTTTGCAAGTAGCCAGATGCTTGCAACAAGCACTTGTTAAATTCTTCAACCCATGGATTCACCTTGATTTTTAAAGTATTTTCCCCCTTCAGCTGTCACTAGGTGCCATCAACGTAGCGAAGTCTTATAGTGATCCTGCGTTTGATGTCCTGGACCATCACTGTCACTAGGTGCCATCAAGGTAGCAAAGTCTCATAGTGTCCCTGTATACGATGTCCTGGACCATCACTGTCACTAGGTGCCATCAAGGTAGCGAAGTCTCATAGTGACCCTGCGTATGATGTCCTGGACCATCACTGTCACTGGGTGCCATCAAGGTAGCAAAGTCTCATAGTGACCCTGTGTACAATGTCCTGGACCCTCGGTTGTCACTAGGTGCCATCAAAGGAGCTAAGTCTCATAGTGACCCTGCGTATGATGTCCTGGACCCTCGGCTGTCACTGGGTGCCATCAAGGTAGCGAAGTCTCATAGTGACCCTGTGTACGATGACCTGGATCATCCTCACAATTGCTGCTGTGTGTGAGCCTGTTGTTGCAATAGTCAGTTCCACCCTCTTTGTCGAAAGTCTTCCTCTTGTTTTCCTGACCCTCTGCTTTAGCAAGCATGGTGTCCTCGGGATTGGTACCTCCCAATAACATTTCCTTTTACCTCAATTTACACGCTTATTTTTCTTCCTTGTATATTTATGCAAGTTGCCTGAAATCCTTTTTAAAACACAGTAGGGTATAAATAACTAAAATAATAAATAAGCAATAGGAATAGTACCAAGACACTGTGACATTTCCATTTATGACTTAAATTAAATATCACAAGTTTTACTGCTAGTCCTAATACTCATAATACTTGCATTCACTTTCCTCCTTAGCCCCAGGGAAGACATTTATTCCTAATATACTACTGAGTCTATTAAGCATCCAAAGATGCTTTAAAGGGAAGACAGGTCAAAAAAAGAGGTAAAATATCCTGGTGAACTTATATTGAGCCTCCCAAAGGAGAAGTTTCTCAGGAGGCTGTGCTGTGAAAAGGTTGCATTTATTCCATGCTTCACATAGGAGGCCTGGTGGTTACCCAGCTAAAGTACTCATCTGCTCATCTCAAAGTCTGTGAGGGAAAGAGGGGGCAGTTTGCTGCCGTGGAAATCACTCCCTTGGACACCGTGTGAGGCAGTTCCTCCAGAAAGACTTGGAATGGGCTCCATTTTGCATTTTTTTAAAACAAAGCAATGCAGAGGTTGACGTTGTCATTTACATTCTCCTTCAGGTAGATCCCAAACTAGATCAGCGTCCATCTGGATTTATTATTTTTGTGTGGTTGCTATTGAGCTCGACTTATATGAAGCACCGGTTACAAACTAAGGAGGTAAATGCTAGCTTTAGGTCCATTTCACTGTAGGAACTCTGAAAGAGAAACATTCAAATTATTCTTTTTCACCCTTTTCCTACTTAAAACCAGAGAGCTCCTACCTGTGCCTGGGAACAGGATGCAAGCATAGCCTTCTGGGGACACAATTAAATCCACAACACAAAACCACAGGAGGGAGCCGTTTATCCTTGCTTGTGAGTGTTTCCTGAGAGAGAGCTTCCTTCCCCAGTCAGGTTGACTAGAGAAACTCATAGCTTTATATCAAGAAGTTATTGTGCATCAAGAACACGCCCCAGCCCAAGTCCAACTCAAGTCCTTAAGTCTGCTATTAGTGGATAAGTCCCTCTTCAGACTCACGCAGCCACATGCAATGATGCAGAATGCAGAGGATCACGGGGGGGTGGGTGGGGGGGCAGAGTCCTGTGGATCCAATGGCGGTGGCCACATCACAGGGCTCACGCAAGTCTCAGCGTGATTTTAAAAACAGGAAGGTGAAGGCAGGGGCAGGGGCTTCCCAAACCTTTCTTATAAGAAGTTCATGTCCAGAAGGAGGCACCATCAATCTGTGATCTGATTGACAGGCCAATTAGTGAATCGAAAGGTCTGTGAAAAATGATTTTTGTGTGGATCATGAGGCAAGGCCTGACCGAAGAATCGTGGGTAGGGCTCTAGGATTTTGGAGCCATGCTAGCTTCTTTTTCCTCTCAAATCACTGCCATCAAGTCCAAGCCAACTCACAGAAGCCCTATAGGAGAGAACAGAACTGCCCCATTGGATTTTCAAGGTGATAAGTCTTTATAAGATTAGATACTGTCATCTTTCGCCCTTGCAGTGGCTGGTGTGTTAGAACGGCTAGCGTTTAGATTATCAGCCCAGTGCATAATTATGCCTGGTTTGTGATCCAAGTGAGTTTTTATAAAGGATAGAAGAGGTTTCAGGTTTCACACAGGCTGCTGAAGAACATTGAAAATACTGATTCCTCGGGTGGAAATACCATGGTACTTGGCTCCACATGAATAGGAATTCACGCCAATGTTCTTCTCCGGCCTCACCATTCAAATACATCGGTTCTTCTGCAGTCTTTCTTGTTCCATGTCCAACTTTCACATGCATGGGAGGCCATGGAGATACTAGGGCCTGGGCTAGCTGCACCTTAGTCCTTAAATTAACATCCCTGCCCTTCAGTACTCTAAAGAGGTCTTGTGCAGAAGATTTACCCCCTGCAGTACGTCTTTTAATCTTTTGACTGCTGCTTCCATGGGCATTGATTTTGGTCTTCCTTATATTGAGTTGTAACCCATACTGAAGGCTATAATCCTTGATCTTCATCAGCAAGTGCTTCAAGTCCTCCTCA
Source organism: Echinops telfairi (assembly GCF_000313985.2). Lineage (NCBI taxonomy): Eukaryota > Metazoa > Chordata > Mammalia > Afrosoricida > Tenrecidae > Echinops > Echinops telfairi. The sequence continues at coordinate 29,920 of NW_022103930.1, read as the reverse complement.
CTTTCAGCAAGCAGGTTCATGTTATCTGCCTACTACACGGTTATAAGCCTCCCTCTGATCCTGCAATTAATAAGCCAATCTCTTCTTCATATAATCCAGGTTCTCTGAGAATTTGCTCAGCATATAAATTGAACAAGTATGGTGAGAGGATACAACCCTGTCACACATTTTTTCTGATATCAAACCATGCAGTATTCCCTTGTTCTGTTCACACAACTGTCTCTAGATTCATGTACCAGTTCCTCATTAGTACAATGAAGTGTTCTGGAATTCCTATTAATTACAAGGTTATCCATAGTTAGTATGGTCCACCCAGTTGAATGCCTTTACATAGTCAATGAGACACAGTAAGCATCTCTCCAGTATTCTCTGCTTTAAGCTAAGATCCATCTGACAACAGCAAAGATATCCTTGTTCCACATGCTCTTTTGGATCTGGCCTGAACTTCTACCAGTTCCCTGTCAAAGAAGAAGGATGCAGCTCCCCATTTTGGAAGAAAGGGCTATTGAAAACCTTATGCATAGCTTTACAACATTTTCAGGTGAAATAGAAAGGCTGGAAAAATCACAGAGAAGCATGGTGCTTGGAAACGTGCATAACTAACTGTCTGTCATAAAGGAACAGAGGTCAGTCGGTGTGGTGCGCTATGCATTGGACTGCTACATGCGGGGGTCAATGGTTTCAACCCCCCAGCAGCTCTGCAAGAGAAAGATCAAGATTTCGGCTCCTATAGAGATTTACAGTGTTAGCGACCCTCTGCAAAGGCACCACGAGTCAGAATAGACCCTACAGCAGTGGGTTTTTGAATTTTGGAGAGAGGGCACAAGTGAAATCAAAACCCAAACCAAGCTCACTGCCTTCCCATCGATTCTGACTCATAGCAACACAATGCGGCAAAGTGGGCCGACTCCGTAGGAGTTCCAAGACTGCACATCTAAGGACGCAGGCTCCCTTGTCTTTCTCCCTGGCAGCAGTTAGTGGGTTTGAATCAGGTTAGCAGCCTGAAGCTTAACCCACTGAAACAGAGGGTCCTTTCGTGAGATCTAGCAATGAGAATAAAGTACTTAGTAGAAAATTTGCATATATGGAACATTTTTCTCCTTACCAGGCTCTAAGCCCCACAGACATACACATACACTTTTTTTCCACCCCAGGCAAAGAGTTAAAGTTTCACCTCAAAATAAATTGGCCCTTCATTTTGTAATAAATATTTTTGTAATAAATCTTTATGTAACTGCAAGATAAGGTATTTTTAATTAGTTGTCATTTATCTAGAAATTCAAATGTAATGTTGTGCTCTGTATGCTCATCTAAAATAAACAAACAACAAAGCAACCGGAACTCTCTGCTGTGGAGTCAATCCCCACCCATAGTGGCCCCACAGAAAGAGCAGAATTACCCCTGTGGTGTCTGAGTCGGTTTATGAGAATAGAAGGCTAATATCTTTCCTCCTCAGAGCAGATAGTGATCTCAAACTCCTAACCCCGAGGTAAACAACCCAATGTGAAACCCACTATGCCATCAGCAATTCTGGTTTATCACCAGCATCCTTGCCTGATGATACCAAGGCAAAGTCCAACTGTAAACCACTTCTTATGATAGGCCTAGAGGTCCCAATGGCTCGTTATATTTTCTTACTGCTACCTGTGAACAGACATCCCAGTACCACCGACTGTTCGAGGGAAAGTGGGTGGTGGCGGTGACAGTTCGACGCCACTGAGTAGGTTCTGACCCCTAACAACCCTCTGCACGACAGAACGAAACACCAAATGATCCCTTGTCATCTTCACAATTGTCCAAGATAAAAAACAAGAACAAAATGCCTCTCTAAACCTATCACCATGGATTCCATTCAAACTCAAACCCACCCTAGAGGACCCAGCAGAACAGTCTCAGATGGTCCTGAGGCTGTCAATCACGGTAGAGCTGCCTCTGTGGGCTTCCGAAACGGTTACTCTTTAATGGGAATAGAAATTCTAGTTACAGGGGTAGAGAACCTAGCCTTTCTCCCGTGGAATGGCTGTGGCATTGAGCTGCCCCTCTTGAGGTTTAGCAGCCCAACGTTTAACCACGATGCCACCAGGACTCCTAAGGGAAGGACAGTGGCCCCCTTCCAATAAGTGGCCACTCAACAAATAGCAAAAGGATTAGAATGGAAACTAAAGAATGCAATCTATAGGAAGAGATTCATATTTAGATTTTCTATAGAGAACTTCCTTTGAAAGTAGATACATTGATTTTAACACAATCCTGAATATCCTGAGAAACCATAGTGTTAAGGCTTGTGAGCTATTCATTCCTCTGCCTCACCTTGCGTTTTTTGACACAAAGGTAGCTGTGGGTATGTATGTTTGTGTGTTGCGGGATTGGGGTGGCAAGGGGGTGCCCTACTGCCATTGAGATAATTCTGATTCATAGTGACTCTATAGGGCAGGGTAGAACTGTCCCCTACCCCCGGGTTTCTGAGACTATAAGTCTTTACAGGAATAGAAAACCTTACTTTCTCCTAGAGTGCATCTGCTGACCTTGCAGTTAGCAGCCCAACTCCCAACCACTCTGTTCTCAGCTATCGGTACACAGAAGGCAATGTTAAATACACACGTTACTCCGAAAGTGCGCACGAGCTCCGAATGCAGGTACAGCTCCTCCATTAACAGATGGAACCAATTGCTCTCATTGTGCACAGAACAGTGCCAGGAGCTTCTGATGATCAGCGTAACGTGGTTCTAGGCATCCACGAGCTGAGTTTCTGTAGATAGGGGCTGGGCTTGGGGGCAGGTACAGGAGAGAAAGCATGGGCAGAAGCATGGTGAGACCTCAGAGGGGAAAATCAAAAACAAAACTAACCACATCCTTCTTACAACTCTGCCTCAGGCCAGAGCCACCACTCCCTCCATGCCTTCTGCTTCTGCCTCTTCACACCGTCTTCTCTGAGCAGCAGGAAGCCCCAGTCTCAATGTCAGTCCTAGATGTTTATTTGCTATCAGAAGCTCCCACACATTCGAGACCTGATGGCTAAGCGTGTGCAGAAGAGCTTAGCATGATAATCAGATGTCAGCTGTGTCATAGTTTAACCACACAAGAGTCCAAAAATATTCTCCAACCCAGTTCTTTTTGAAACATTAATCACAAGAATAGGAGTGCTTAAAATTATCTTTAATTTAGAAAGGAACTCACAAATGACAGCTTATTATTTGCAAGGCAAAATCAAGACAATGTGTACTATTTAACCATCTGGAGGGTAGAAAATTAAATTGATGGAAAGGACAGAGATGAGACCAAATGTGTGGTTGCTTCCTTATCATGTATTCCCAAGGAGAATTTAATAACTTAATTGGAAATGTCCTTATTAAAATAAGAAAGAATATTTATACCTATTTGTTATGAAGTTAAATAGTAATTCAGGGACTTGATCAAGCATTTTCCCTTTGAGTCAAATAAGCATCATCAAGAATTCTCAGTTAAGAATAAGGCTGAATAGATACAACTACTATTGGATGTTGGTGCTAATTGCAGATGAGTCCATTCCAATACACGGCGACTCTGTTTGTCCAGAGCATAATTGCTTCATAGGGTTGTCAAGACCCTTTCAGCAGCAGATTTCTCAGCCAGTTGACTTTTTGATGTATCAAATCATCTACTGTTCAGCAAGTAGTCAGTCATGGAACTGTTGGTGCAACTCAGGGACAACTGCACGAATCCTGCAGTGGCCAACAGGTCAACATGCTTGGTCACTAAACTAGCAATTGCAGGTATGAGTCCCCCCCAAGGGCACCTCAGAATAAGGCTACCACTGAGGGACAGCCCCAAAGCCATTCTTGCATCTATGGTTTGTGCTTATGACACAGCCCTACTCAATACTCACCCTCAAGAAACGATCACTGGAGATATGGGTGATATAGTAAACTGGGGAAGAAATCAAATGGTGTTCGCCTATCAGAAGAAAATAGCATTTGGGGTCTTAAGGGCTTGTCTTCAAACAAGCAGCCACTTAAGTGAGACACCAACTAAGTCCACATGGAAGAAACATGCCAGCCTGTGTGATCCAAGGATTGTAAATAATAAAATTCAAATCCAATGGAGGAATGGTATCAGAACGTAAACTGTGACCCTCTGGTTTGGAAAAGGCTATGGGTGACAGTAGAAGACCTAATTCCATTTGCAGTATCCCCATGAGGATTAAGCCTCTGGTGAATCCCCTCTGACCAAGTCTCATGATGTGAAGAACCTTGCTATCAAACACAGCATTGTAAAGTTGATTGTGGCAATGTTGTTAGGTTAAAATGTTACACTGCATCATTTGATCTGCCTTTGGACCCATTTAAAAATTATTTCCATTTTTAATATTTTCTGCTTTCTTTTTTTTTTGAAGTTTTCCTCTGTTAAATGTTGGCATTGTTGTGGAGTTTCTTTGGCTGTTGTTTTTGTTTTGTATGGTATTCTGTATATGAAATCCAGACTAGATAAATCTACAGAGACAGTAACTGGATTAATAATTACTTGGGGGAATGACATGGAAAGTTGAGGGGAAGGGGGAGCTAACAGCAATGAGTACAAGAAAGAAGAAAATGTTCCAAAATTGATTGTGGTAATGATTAAACAACTCTTCTTAATATGACTGAATAATTATGATAGGTAAAATACATGCCAAAAACACTATTTAAAAAACAGTGTTTTGTCTCATCTCTTTCCTGAGTTAATTTTGTAACTCAAAGATGAGAAACTGGACTGGGCAAGTTAATGTCTGTACAATGTAACAGAGCCAAGTGACTAACCCAGAGTTAGTTCTAAATGAACATAGGTTAGACTCCAAACGTTTAACTTTAATAGTGCGTCTCTTTGTGAAATACTGGATGTGTAATGAATAAGACTTTTGATGTTGAATGAGTTGATTACTTTATTTGGCTTTTGGTTTCCTTGCAAAATCCCACTATTAAATTACAAGAAGTCAAAGTCCTCTTTTTCTGATCTAACATTCTACCATTCCTCTATAAAAAGCATCCCATGAAGCCAGAAATTAAGCATAGACTTGTGATGTTAAGCTAATTGTCCTCTTAGCAAAATGTAAATATTTTTGAAAGACCAATACTTGAGTAATTCATTAAATCAATACTTATTGAGGGGTGACCCTATAAAAGATGGGGAATAAAATGAGGTGCATGTAATTGAATGTAATAGATATCAGGAATAAGGAAAGAATGAAAGTGACAAAGTTGAAATACATCTTGATAGAGGCAAGGTTAAGTGACCAAAAAGAAGGAAGGAAGAAAGAAAGAGGAGAGAAATAGGTTTTGTGCAGCGAGAGCTACAGATAAACAAATAGAACATACTAATTCCTAAACAACCGTCGGTGACCCAGTTGGTTGAACTGAGGGGGCTTGTGCGTTGCTATGGTGCTGGAAGCTGACTCGCCAGTATTTCAAACGCCAGCAGAGTTACCCAAGGTAGACAGATTGCAGTCGTGCTTCCAGACCAAGACAGACCAGAAAGGAAAACCTGGTGATCTACTTTCCCCAAATCAACCCATGAAAACATTATGGACCACAACAGAACGCCATCAGATACAGGGCCGGAAGGTGAGTTCCTTCGGCTGGAAGGTTCTCATAATAGGACACAGATGTCACAGCAGTGAACTCAGCTATACCAACTATACAGTGTTCCATTCTCTGACCCATAAGGCTTCTCTGAGTTGGAGCCCACTCAACAGCAACCAGCCACAGCAATATCCTGAAAGCTAATTTGTACACCATAACTGTTTGAGTTCCAAAGATTCACCCCCATGTACTATTTAAACCACAAGTCCTGATATAGCAGATGGGATGCTGTGCTGTTGCTGATCAGTACATGGATGTTATGTCATGTGACCAAGGTTATCCGTTGCATCTGATTCCAGAGTACATAGTTTATGTGCTTTATGATAAACATCAGCACCTTCCTACACATTTCTTTGCTTAAGGCTCAATTTAATACAAATTGGTTTGCTGAAGAGACACACTTGAGAACATTAGACACCTAAACTAATCCAGGTAACTGAAGAACAAATCCATGAATATGAAACTCAATTGAGGAGCCAGAGCCGTTTGGTAAGACTTCTTTGAACCTATGCTACAACAGCCTCCAAGGGGCATCTCAAAAAAAGAAACTCGTCTGCAAAGCAGTAGCCAAAGGAGCATTTTCTCCCCTCTGAGGTTCAGAAGAACACTCTCAAGCCCACAGAGCTATAAAAGTACAATGAGGTCCATTTGGTATAAGCAATAGCATAACGTTAGCGGTGGTATGGCAATAATTGTTCAGTACAGATTTCTCTGTTTTAGCAAGGTATTTTGACCAATGATTATCTTTTATGTTTAATTATGGTTGTAAACATTTATACATCATTCATCTCAGTAGATGTGTTGTTAAGTGCCCAAGTGACCAACAAAAAGTATCTTCAAAATCTTTAAATGTAACACGAATTCAATCTAAAATACAACTCTTAACATTTTTATTCAAAAAAAAGGAAAAAAAATTGAGATTTGTTACTAATTCATACCTCAGTGGAGGAAGAGCGATGATTTTTAAAATGTCCATCACATAACCTGCACTTCTCAAACCCATGTCTCGTGAAGGAAGATCAATTAAGTATCTGTAAGCATACGGCTTTTGTATTTCGTAAGTGTCCCCCAGGCTTGGCTGTCTGAAATGAGTGCCGTCATGGGAGGCACATTGTCAAGGACGTCAAAATGAAAAACGAACGCTCGTAGATGAAGGTCCAAAAAGTGACCCAACAAATGTATCCAAAGCCTCTTTTCTTTAGGAGGAATCCTGAGTAGAACCTATGTTTTATGAAAGACCCTGGTTTCTCAAAGCATTCTTTACTTCTTGTTTAGCGAGGGCAAGAAGTGGGTTGCTCTCCCAGAGTGTACAGCCTAAGAAGTACCAGACTTCTCCTGAGGAGGACAAAGAGGCAGATAGAGAGCAAAGTTCTCAGTGTGTTTTTCATAGAAAGGCAACCCACCCAGAGGCATCGCTGGGTTGTGACCAGATTGATAGGTTGGACTCCATCCCTGGACTTCCCCACAATTTCAAGTTGACATAAATTCTAACCATCGTCCTACTAGAAACATTGACTTTAGCTGGCCAGTGTCTTAGGCTGGGCTCTCCAGAGAAGTTAAACCCATGACATTGACATATGCACACATACAGAGGAATGTGGCTCACAGTTTTAGAGGCTGGCAAGTTTCAAGTCTGTGTGTCCGATTTCAGGCTGGAAGCTTCTTCTGACTCATGTAGTCTCCTCAGCAGGATGACCTGCTTCCAATAAATGTGGACACTCTGGCCAAGCTGACTTGCTTTTCACGGGGATGTAGATCCTGCATCTTTCTTGTCCTCTCACCTGGGGCTTTTTGGATTTGAGTAGATTCTTGCCATAATGTCTACTGATGCTTGGAGCCATTAACCATCTTACCTGTAGTCCTTGAGTTCATTGACCCTGTTAGCTACATGAATCAGAAATCTTGCTTGCTTGCTAGGACTCTGTCTACAGGAATGGCTCCAGGTGCGCCATTGACCTGAGAGCTATCGATGTCCTGCGATGTTTCCACCAACCTTGGATCCACGAAAGTCTGTATCCACTCATCTGTGAGTCCCTGCTTCCTGATTCACCTTTCTGCATCATTGGCCTACAACCCCATGAGTCTGAAAAGGACTCCGGCTAGGATCAGACCCATGATCTTGAGTTGGACTGAACTGGGTTGCCTTATTAATATAACATTCTTTCTTGATATAAGGTCCTTCATATATATGCATATATGTATGTATGTATACAGTGAGATATATCTCGCTTGTCTTCTTTCTCTAGACAACCCAGTCTAACAGTTTATATGTGAGGAAGATCTGAAAAGGAAAAGCTCAAAGAGAACCGGTGAGGTGGCCCTGCACTGCCCCAGGTCAGCACAACAGGCATTTTCTTCCCCTTACCACGTTATAGCAATAACTAGTGGCCATGGCCTGCAGTAGCATATAAATGACCACCCATACGCTAACAACAACATCCTCTTTTAAGTAAGGGGTACCAGTCAAGTGGAAGTTTTAAATGCACCATAGTCTTCCCATTGTAGAAAACATTCACCATAGCTTCAGGAAATGTCAGGGGATTTGCAATAGTGGTCCATCTGGAACTCATTTGCTACCTCTTAAGAAACTTTTCACTAATGGTGAGGTTTTCTTGTTGTTGTTGTTTTAATATTGCTGGTTGGTAACGGAGTCACCAACAAATGCTGTTCAGGCAGAGACCTGAGGCAATTACATGATGAAATTCAGTAATTAGAATTAAGACTCAAACACATATATAAAAGCCTTTAAAATAAACATACATGATACTTCCTCTGAGAAAGATGATATTGTTTACTTATGAATCAGTGAAGTTCTGAGTTGGATTTAAGGAAGTTCAAAGCTACTTCCCTTTCTAATTCATCTGCACAGTCACTTATATGATGAACATCAATAGGGCATCCGTGCCTTATAAACTACCTCTTTGTCACCACAAATGAAGATAAATCACAGATATAATTCTCTTTCAGGTTATTTTAACTTTTGTAGTCCTAATTAGAGACACTAGTACTCTCACCGAAATGCCTTTTAAAAATGAGTAGAAGAATGCAGTGAAAACCATGAGAGAATCCTAGATGGGGTAGGAGAAAAATGTGGAATAAACTCAAAATCATAAAAAAAACAAAAAAACCCAACCCCATCTTAGTTACACTTCAGGTCTGGAAATAAAACACCTCCACGACTCAACTCTCAGTCCAATAATAGGTCAATAAAGGTCACCTTGCTGATGAAGATCAAAGATTTACAGTCTTCAGTATGGATTACAACCCAATGTAAAGAAGACCACAATCCTCACTACTGGCCTCATAGGTAACATCATGGTAAATGGAGATAAAGTTGATTAGTGAAGGATTTTGTCTCGTGCAGATCCAGAGTCAATGCTTATGGAAGCAGTAAAGAGAGCCAATGACACGTTGTATTGAGTCAATCTGCTATACAAGACCACCTTCAAGTGCTGAAAAGCAAGGATGTTACTTTGTGGTCTCAGGTGTGGTATGTTCTATCACCTCATATGAATGTGAAAGTTGGACACTGAATAAAGAAGACAGAAGAAAGATGGATGCATTTGAATTATCGTCCTGGTGAAGAATAACGACAGCACCATAGAATCCCAAAGGACAAACAAATCTGTCTGAAAAAGTACAGACAGAAAGACCCTGAGAGGGCAGGATGACAAGAGTTTGTTGTACATACTTTGCACATATTGTCAGTCCCTGGAGAAGGAGCTCGTGCTTGGGAAAGCAGAGAGGCGGTGAAGGGGAGGAAGACATTCAACACAGTGGCTGCAACGATGAGCTAAGCATAAGAACAATTGTAGGATGGCACAGCGTGTCATGCTGTTGTACATAGGATTGCTGTGCATTGGAACCATCTCGATGGCACCTAACAATTTGTAATGCCTGTAACCTAGCATGGAGGCATGAGAAAGAGGACTTCAAAATGTAGTTCAGAAATTGAGATGGAGATTTATTAGTTCCATTTCTAGTAACGCCCTTTAAAGTCCTCAACATCTATCTGAAATCTTACCTTTGAATGTAAGGAGGGTGAACATTTTTATTGGGGAACAGAGGAGAGTCACATAATCTCCGAATGGGATTATAGCCAAAGGCATAGAGGGTAGTCCCATAGTCTTGGCACCCCACCTCTGTTCTGTCTCAGGGTCTTCTTGCCTTTGCGTCTGCTCTTGGCTTTGATCCCTGGTCTCTTTGTCACATCCTCGGACGCATCTGCTCGGAACCTCTGCTGTTTCAGACAGAGATCTCAAAAGTGCTCCATTAGTGAGTGGCGCTTCTTCAGATGGTCCTGGGGTTTCTCTCTGTGTCTCAGCTTCTGAGTTGGCTCTCATACACAGAAGAATGCCTTTGACAGAGGTGAGTATTTGTCTTTCAGCAGACCATAGGCCACATAAGCAAATTGTGGGGACTTAGTTCACACCCTCTACCAAAGTGGAGACTTAATCCCACCTTACACTTGTCCATTAGCATAGGAGAGAACGCCCTCCCACAATGAGATGACAGCCACAGGCAGAGAGGGAAAAATGCACAACCGATCACAGAAGGGGTTATGGCCAGAAAGGCTATATTAAATGACTGCATCTCAGTCCCTACCTGCAAAAAAGGAAGAGTAGACACCTGAAAAGTAGCGGCTATTCATCAATAAGCATGTCCACTAACAGATGAGATTTTCCCAACTTTTATCGTCCACTCAGTTTGCTATTACTGTTATCATTTGTAACAAATATATTGGTCTGTGGCTTAGTTTTAAAAGAGCTTTAGTGTTTATCAATAAGAAGAAATGCCAGACCTTACCAATATAAGAATGAAGCTCAGCTCATACAAGACAATAAGGCTGCAGTTACTGTGGTCCGAGGCAAGGGAGAGACCTACAATACTGAAAAGAGCATCTCTAAAATCCCTGGCCCTAGGAATGTGCCACTTAGGCTGTGTCTGGTACAAATGTGAGGCAGGGAATGGGCCAGAGATCTCACTCCTTGTTGAAAGAGAAGTCTAACTAGAGCTAAAGTCCTCTGCTATCTGGGCCTTTTACACTCGGTAGAGGGTGGAGCAGCAGCCAGTCCTTCCAGCAAACAAGTGTTTACATAGTTCATTTGTTTAAATAGCATTTTGTCTAGGGACACATTTTGTGTATTCCAGAACCATGATAGAAAGATATGTATACTGGGTGGAAATGTGAGGGACAGGCTTACCAACAAAGCCCCAATACAACTATGCAGATTCAGAATATACAACACTAAACAGAGTGAACTGCTGCCTCCTTGGTGCATAACCTTAAACTCAACCTCTTAACGTCTACAGTTTTACACACTGAGGCTAACAGTAATAACCATTTTGCCAGGTTATTATTTATTTTATTCTATTTTCTTTCTTCTTTTCAGTTTTTATTAAATGAATCTTAGTACACGATGTCACCGATCACTTTATTCACCCCTAAAAATGAGCACTATTTATTAAATCCTTAGCACGCAGCTGCTGAGCAATTTACGTGCGTGATTATATTATACTCACCACCACACATTTTGGTGTCTCAAACGTTAGACTTGTGTCTGGGTTTATTGACAAGTTAATTCAAAAAATGCACAAGTTTTCCCCTATCAGCTCTACTTTTAAGATACAGAACATATGCTTTATTCCACTCTTCACTCTGCTTGCCTATAAAAAAAATCAGAACATTTTAATATAGGCTTAACTAGCCTGAGATCCAGGAAGTGCACACTGGCTTTATTTAGTTTGTGTTGTACTAAATATTTAGGTCAAGTTGTACTTCACATAGTGTCCTTTGATCCAAAGATATATTTGAACAGTGCAAATTACATGACCTTGGAATTTTCCCTAAGTATTGCGTCACCTTTATTAGGAACTGAATAGCACACAGTTCCAATTTGTTATCTTTAAAGAGGGCCAGAAATAAGAGTTACTGTACAATAAATAAGGAGCCCTCATGGTGCAGTGGTTTATGTAGTTGGCTGGTAATCAAAAGGTCAACTATTTGACCCAACCAGCCATTCTGCAAAAGAAAGATGAGACTCTCGTCTCCCATAAATATTTACAGCCTCAGAAATCCACAAGAGAAATTCAATAAGGTCCCTGTGAGTCATCATTGACTGACTGAGTGTGATTTTGGTACAATCAATAGAGATTCAAATGTTCTGAAACCCAAAATGACTCTGCCAGAGTTCAAAGCCCTTTATTAAAATTAAAGTGCTCGTCTTGTTATAAGATGGCACAATCTCTCCTCCTGTGCACAGAAACTCTTAAAATGCTTTTCATCTCTACATGACCCAGATTCTTAGGCTATTTGTGAAGTTCAATGCAGCCCCACAGCAGCATTGTTCTCCTTGGTGTCTTGGTTTTTAGGCTGTTCCTGGGATTCGAGTTTTTCTTATAAAGAAGCTGGGAGTCAACCTCACCTCCAAAACGTTTAATCTGAATGATCCATTGACTCCTATCTATGAAAATGTCCTCTGAAATATTGACTGCACAATTTGAAGAAAAATTTAGACCTTCAAAATACTTATAAAAATTTCTCTTACATTTTCTTTTCTTTTTTTATCAATTTATTGGGCTCTTACATTTGCAACACTCTTCATTGCCTGCACACTTTCCATATGTGTCTTGAAATTGAAAGAAAAAAAATACCACTCTTCCCAAAGCATGTTCAGGCTGTGCAGTAGCATCATATATACTGCACAGCCTCCCACACCAAAAAGACAACCCACTGCCATCTCATTGACTCTAACCCATAGAGACCCTATAGGATAGAGAACTGCTCCTTCGGCTTTCCAACTCTAAATCTTTTAAAGGCTGCCCCAACTCTATGATTGGCAGTGTTAGTCACCATACCTACAACTTCCCTTGGAAATTCCTTAATACCTATTATTTTCAAATATTTCTTACATATTTTGCTTTTGTTTAGTGTTGTTGGGCTGTGTTGGTCTTCAGAAATAGCATAAGAAGCTTGGTCATCTAGATATGAAAAACCTGGAACACAGAGAGGGGGTAAGCTAACTTTCCCATAGAAATAATTAACCATTAGACTGGTCCCACACCTGTGTTCTTAACTGCTCAAATGACAAGACTACATACGAGTACAGCTAATTCTCAAAGATGCACCTTATTAGCATTTCAGTGACCAAATATTCTCATAAATTCACTTTAATTTAATAAAAGTAAGTTACATTGGTTATAAAAGCAGTCCTATTAAAAGTCAGATTCAAAGTTACTTCTCTTTCAAATTAAATTCTTAAAAACATCCTATAAAACTTTTTGCCCAGAACTCTTTATTCAAAATGTTATCAACACATCACAATATCATACTGCCATAGAACAAAAAATTACAAGGCAGAAAAGGAGGCTGAGCTTAGGATATTAGGTAAATATTAACATTTAATTAATGTTATAAAATAGATTCTGATTGATGGACACTTCACATATGTCAAAGTAGAACTGTACTTCTTACAGAGATTTCAGTGGCTGATTTTACACTAGCATGTTTTCCAAGACACTGTTGAGATGACCTATACATACACCCTTTCTCTTAGTAATGAAGCTCATTATACCCAGTATCACTCAGAAACCTCCCAATTCTAGTATCACCTACTGATACAACATTTTCAAGGTTGTTTTAGGAACTCAAGGACAGTCTAATTCCCTTGAAAGATTTGTAGCTGGAAAAAAAAGATTAGTGGATGGAAAATGCAGCCTAGGTGATAGAAATGAGGCCAAATGAGGGAAGAGTATCAGAGATTAAACTGTGAGATTTCGGTTTGTAGAAGGCTATGGACAACAGTGGCAGCCCAAGACACAGTTGTGAGATCTACACAGGAAATTACCGGGAGTCTCCAGCAATTTCCCTCTATCCCATAATGGAGAGATGGGAATAAACTGGTTACCAAAAAGTGAGTATTAGAGAGATGACTCTAGAAGATCAATATGATCAACCTGGATTAAACAGTTAAAATAGCACTGCTCAACCTGTGGGTTGTGACCCCTTTGGGGGTCGAACGACTCTTTCACATGGTTCGCCTAAGACCATCAGAAAACACATGGTCTTAGGAACCAAGACACCATTCCTCTATCTGTCTCCAGGTGGGTCGGCCCACATGCAGATACACCCACACATGAGTACCCGATGTGATGACATCATTGCGCCAACCCCATCACATATACCCTGTACAAATACAAGTATATGCGACAGGTTTGGAACCATAATGCACTTATGCAGACCAGTCACACATATGTCGAGAGCAGCTACTGTATAGAGAGCAGCCACTGTGTAGAGAGCAGCTACTGTGCTGAAAGCAGCAGTATTGGAAGTAAAATGACACTTTGTGAATTATAATTACTGGGTAAATGTAAACTCATCAACTACTGCACAAATATATATATATACATATACACACACACATCATGGGAATTTAATCTGGATGCTGATCGGTCTTTTTCTAGTCAGCTGTGGCTGATGTGAATACTGCCTCCTTGTGATAGTAACAGGTATGTGAAAAAAACAACAATGAAATGGTAGGTGTCTTGACTCTATGTATTCCTTCCATCTTAATTCGATCATTTCTGTGTCGTTCAATAGTTTACCCTTAGAATTCTTCCAGTGTGCAATTGCAGGATCGAACCTTTTCTTCAGTTTTTCAGTGTGAGGTCCGTTGGATGTGCTTCCTCTTTGGGTTCCTGACGTCAGGGCTCAGCACTTGATTTTTTAGCTCGGTTCCACAGAATTTTATTATAATTACATAAACTTCTATATCTTAATGTCTTTTATTGCTCACTTCAGTATACTTTTCTGTAGCAAAAATATGACTAGAAATTAAAATTTTTACATTTGTTTTCTTTTTAAAAATTTAAAAATTGTTTTATTAGGGGCTCATACAACTCTCATCACAATCCATACATACATCAATTGTGTAAAGCACATTTGTGCATTCATTGCCCTCATCATTCTCAAAACTTTTGCTCTCCACTTAAGGCCCTGGCATCAGCTCCTCATTTTTTCCCTTCCCTCCTTCAGGAGGAAGCATTTAGGAACTAGTGGAAAGTTGTATGTTTCATTGTTGCTACGTCGCACCCTGACAGGCTCATCTCCTCCCTGAGACCCTTCTGTAAGGGGATGTACAGTGGCCTACAAATGGGATTTTGGGTCTCCACTCCGCACTCTCTCCTCATTAACAATGATTTGATTTTTTGTTCTTTGATGCCTGATAACTGATCCCTTCGACACCTCGTGATCACTCAAGCTGGTGTGCTTCTTCCATGTGCGCTTTGTTGCTTCTGATATAGATGGCCGCTTGTTTACCTTCAAGCCTTTAAGACCCCAGATGCTATATCTTTTTTTTAAAATCATTTTATTAAGGGCTACTACGACTCTTATCACAATCCATAAATACATCCATTGTGTAAAGCACATTTGTACATTCATTGCCCTCATCATTCTCAAAACATTTGCTCTCCACTTAAGCCCCCAGCACCAGGTCCTCATTTTTTCCCCTCTCCCTCCCCGCTCCCCCCTCCTTCATGAGCCCTTGATAATTTATAAATTGTTTAGTCATATCCTGCCTTGTCCGACGTCTCCCTTCA
>NW_022103930.1:0-13623 GCF_000313985.2 Echinops telfairi | reverse complement strand
TAGTTCAAGGGCTGTTTGTTGACCTTTAGGAGTGTTTTCCAGTCCAGTCCGTTGGGGCACCAAGCCCTGGCCCCAAAGTACACCTTCAACATTCCCTGGTGACCTCGCCGCTCCGTTCCTTTGCTGTTCTGTTGCACGCCTTAATGTTTTGCCTCGGTGTGGTGGGATCAGATCGGGTGCAATTCCCACACTGTGTCTCCAGTGTTGTCCCCTGTAGGGCTATGGGTTAATGAGGGATGTCATGTCTCATAGTGGGTTGCCCATGTGGTCCTCTCTGTGGACTGGCTTCTCTGAGCAGGAACATCATCCTCAAGGCCTGGTTTATTTTCTTTCTTATGGCCAAAAACTGTCAAAGGGTTTAAGAGTTTCTTTTAGGGTAAATTTTTGTTTCAATGATTATTAAGTCAAAATTTATCAAAAGAACATGTTTTATAAATTTGATACATGGTCATTAAGCTTACCAATGCTTATTTGTTAGAAGTGTGAGCCTTAATAAGATGAGTGAAGTTATTTTTTCCCTTATCAATTCAAGAATTTATAAATAAATGAACAAGAGTCTCCATGGAGCTACATATGTTTCCATTTTACAATTTTGGGGCTAAGTAAATTAATCTTCACAAATAATTCTATGGAAATATTAAGATGTTTGTTATGACCAAACTAAAATAGAGCCACAAAATTATCTATTATTGAGTGCTTTTTATAGTGGTTAATCATCTAAAAACCCAATTAGAATCCCATTCAATTGTATGGAAAGCAAACAATTAAAACTTGCTGGCATGTGCATAAATTTTGAATATTGAAATGTAAGTCTTGTGCATGTTCACCTGTTCACTCCTGTTCGCTCTCCTCTGTTTGTCTCCATGAGCACTAAGTTGCACAAGATCATTTTTCCACTTCCATACTTGGATGAAGCATTGTACTTCACAGCATAAGACTGGCTTTCCTGAGCAGCAACAAGATGTTATATGAGCATGCAAGAATTATGGGAGAGGTAGATCTCTACAAACGTAATGTTTGACCAAGGTAAATAGGTAAAAGGGGAGAGTCAGAAGAGAAAAAAATCCCCTCTTTTTCTCTCTCTTATGGACTATGTTCACAGAGGTGAAGTTCCTCCTTTCAACCCTTCCACGGAAGACCCAAATCTAGAGTGATCATGTTTGATGGACTGCTTGCTATGTGTCCTTGCACTTCACTATGAAAATCAGGCTAAAAGGAAACCAAATTTGTTGCTGTCAAGTGAATTATAATTCATAGTCACCCTACAGGATAGATTCTAATCGCCTCATAGAGTTTCCATGCCTGCGAGCTTTACCTACAATATGCAGATGACACACTTTGATTGCTGAAAGTGAAGAGAAAGTTAAATAGTTGATGATGAAGGTCAAAGGCTACAGTCTTCAGTCTGAATTACACCTCAACATAAAGAAACCAAAAGTCCTCACAACTGGACCAATAAACATCATTATACATAGATAAAATGTTGACACCGTTAAAGGTTTCATTTTCATTTGCTCCACAGGCGATGTGCACGGGAGCAGCAGCCGAGAACTGATGTTTCACACTGGGCAAATCTGGAGAGCAAAGGTATCCCTTTGAGGCCACAGTGGGCCTGACCCAAGTCATAGTCTTTTCCATGACCTAGCATGCGTGTGAAAGCTGGATGATGACTAAGGAAAACCAGAGAATTATGGAATGGCCAGAGGAAGGAATCCATCTGTTCTGGAAGAAGTACAAGCAGATTGTTCCTGAGAAGCAAGAATGTCACGCCTTCTTCTCGTGTACTTTGGACATGTTATCAGAGAGAACTCCCTGGAGAAGGATACTATGCTTAATAAAGCAGGCTGTAAGTAAAAGCTCTCAACCAAACATACTGACATAGAGCTGCAGCAAAGGGCTCAAATATAAAGACAATCTGAGGATGGTGCAGGACCTGGAAGTACATCATTCTTTGTTCCACAGAACAACAAACAATTTGAGGTGGAGGTTTGCATAGTTTCCCCTTGCTTGCCAGTCGCAGGGGTAATATGGGGTGGCCCAGGGAAATGGCCCACCTGCAGTGGGATTGAGTCACAATTTAAAAACCGAAGTTTAAGAAACCACAGTATTTGGAAGCCTGTGTAAACTTTGCTCAATTATCTTTATTATTTGGTCAGGAAACAAATCTGTCTTCTCCTCCCAGGAGTCATGTTATTTCGGTTTTCTAAAATTATCGGCCATATAAACATCTTTGAAATGGTAGTCTAGAGCAAAAGCCATCATAAGGGGTGTAGAGGTCTCCATAGGACCTCTACAGTCATGAAAGTCACTAATTTTTTTTCCATTTCTGAATAATTCTCAATTTTTTCTGGATCCTCATTTTTATTTTACTCATTTGCTTTATGTTCTGGAAGACTGGTTTACAGGGCCTCCTGCTAATATTAAGATGTTTACTTGTATTTACTGTGTGGATCATAACAAACTATAGATAGTATTGAGCATAAAAGGAATTCCGGAACACTTCATTGGGCCCATGGGGATCTAAGAGACAAGCATTCAAACAGCATAAGAGATACTGTATTGTTTTAAATCAGGAAAGGGGTGTGTCAAGGTTGTATCTTTTCATCATATTTATCCAATAATAACGATGAGCAATTAACCTGAGAAACTGGACTATATGAATAACATGAAATCAAATTTGGACAAAGGTTTACTAAAAACTTGCAGTGTGCCAATGATACAGCCTTGCTTGTTGAAAGTGAAGAGAGCTGGAAATGCTTACTGATGAAGACCTAAGTTTTCAGCCTTCAACAGAGATTCCAATTCCATGAGAAGAAAACAAAAATCACAGCAACTGGACCAAGACAACGACATAAAAAAATGGCCAAATTGAAATGATCAACAATTTCATTTGACCAGGATCCATAACCAATACTCACAGAACCAGCAGTCAAGAAATCAAGTGATAGCTTGCATGGGGAAACTCTGCTACACAAGGTTGCTCTAAAGTGTTGAGGAGCAAAGGTGTCACTTTGAGGATTCAAGGCATCATATTTTCAATAACTTCATATGAAAGTAGGACTGAATAAAAAAGACCACAGGAGAACCAACCCATTTGAATTGTGGTGTTGGTAAAGAATATTCAAAGTATTGTGAACTATACCAGAAGAACAAATAAGTCGGCCTTAAAAGAGGTATATCCAGAATGCCCCTTAAGAGCAAGGATGGCAAGACTTTGTCTTCCATGTGGATGGACATAGGGTCACTATGAGGGGAACCACCTTGGTGACACATAATAACAGCAACAACATATGTAGTGTTTAAGAAATAGAGGATCAGAGTTGTTCAATAACAACTGATCTTGTTAAAGAGAGAGCGAGAGACTAGACCCCATATGGGCACACCAAGCATTTAGGATGAGGGACCTGCATGGAGCTGCTAAGGCACAGAGAGGACTGTAGGGCCGACAGCAGCTCAAGATAAGATGTCCCCTGGCTGGAGCATACTGCGACAGAGGACAATACTAGGGACACAGTGGGTCAAACAAATAAGGGAACATAACAGACCAGCAATGGGAGCAAAGCATAGCCAAGCCACAAAAAACTGTGAGGAGCCCCCCAAACAGACTTCAGGCTAAGAGGAGGCAGTTTCCAGAACTCCCCAGGATTGGTGGGGAGATAGTCATAAAGGTCAGAGGATAGACCTGGAATTATGTATGCTTTTTCATTTGCTTGTATTTTTTGCTAGTATTTTTCCTTTCTCTTTTTATTCAGTCTTTTGTTTTCTTTTTGTGTTGTCTCTGTTATTGTTCTTTTGCCTACCTATATAAGGTACGCATGGGAAGCAAGCCCAAGTAGAAAGCAATGGGACCAACGGTTCTGGAGAGACTTGGGGGAGGAGAAGGGGCAAGTGCGTGGTGAGCAAACAGCACCGTAGACAGTGGACAACTAGAAAATTAAAAGTAACAACGAGGAGGATGTAGAGATGCCGGTGGCATTGGAGCAACAGCAATCTAGCTGAGAAGAATCACTAAGAGGCAGAAGAAGGGTGAGTGTGATGGTGGGGCAGGAGAAAGGTAAGAGGAAATATCTAGGAAGCAAAGTTATATGGATAGAGGTATAAACACAAGTGTGCACTTATGTAAATATATTAATTCCTAAAAATCGAGGTATTGGCCTATGTACATATATTTATATGGCAATACATTGAGTCCTCTACTCAAGCCCTCCCACAACGCAAGAACAGCTTGTTCTAACAACCCAGCATAATGTGATGCTCACCCTCCTGACAAAATTGCTGAAGACAAAATGGGTGCATAAGCAAATGTGGTGAAAAAGGCTGATGGTGCCCAGCTATCAAAAGATATATAGCATCTAGGGTGTAAGAGGTCTGAAGTTAAACAAGAAGCAATCTGGCAGAGAAGCAACAAGCCACATGGAAGAAGCATACCAGCCTGTGCGATCATGAGGTATCAATGAAATCAGGCAACAGGCACCAAAAGACCCACAATAATAAACAAAAAACATATTGTTGAGAATGAGGGAACTCAGAGCAGAGACACAAAAACCATCTGTAGACAATAGGACATCTCTCACAGAAAGGTATGAGTCAACAGGGTGCAGTATAGCACCAATGAAACACACAATATTCCTCAGGTTCTTTGAGGCTTCCTCACCCCCCCACTATCATGACCCCAGTCCTGCCTTTCAGTTCTGGCTAGACCAGAGCATGTACACAGGTACAGATAAAACCTCATGACATGGAATCCAGGTCAGATAAATCCCTCAGGAATAGAAACGGGAGTAGCTATACCAGGAGGGTGGGGAGAAGGTGGGGAGTGGAGGGAAGGAAATGGGGTACCAATCACAATGATCAACACAAAACACCCCCCCCCCAGAGGGGGACAAACAACAGAAACGTGGGTGAAGGGAGACAGCAGTTGGTGTAAAATATGAAAATAATTATAATTTTATAATTTATCAAGGTATCATGAGGGTGGGAGTGGGGAGGAAGGGAAAAAAGAGGAGTTGATTCCAAGGGTTCAAATAGATAGTACACGTTTAGAAAATGATGACAGCAACATATGTACAAATATGCTTGATATAATTGATGTATGGAATGTTATAAAAGCTGTAAGAGCACACAATAAAATGATTTTTTAAAACAACACTGATATTGTTCTTTTTCTCTCCCATGTCTCATATCTGCATATGCTTCATTATAGTTGTTAGATGACCTGGGGGCTGGTTTCCACTCATATCTCCCCTCTGTACAACACTGCCTGCTCCTGTGCCATCCTCACAATTGTTCTTACGTTTGAAGCCATTGATGCAGCCCTGTTGAAAGTCTTCCTCCTTTTAACTCCCCTCTACTTTACCAAGCATGATGCCCTCCAGGGACTGGTCTCTCCTGACAATATCAAAGGTACTTGAGATGAAGTCTGGCCATCCTTGCCTCTGAGGAGCATGCTGGCAGGCAGATTTGTCTGTGTTTGGGCAGTCCAGTGTACTTTCAGTATTCTTGACCAGCACCATAGTTCAAATGTATAGAGTCTTGTTCAGTTTTCCTTATTCATTGTTCAGCTTTCACATGCAAATGAGGTGATTGAAAATACCCTGGCTTGGGTCAGGCACACCTTAGTTCCCAAGGTAACTTCTGTTCTAGAAATGTGTTAAAACAGGAAAAGGCAGAATGTTCTTTGGTTTCGTGGTGTTTGGTTAACCACTGGGAGAGAATTCCCTGGGTTAGCCTGTCACTGTCAATTCACTTCTGACTCATGGCAGCTCACATGTCCCTGTGCGCTATGTGGTTTTGAACAGGATTTTGGAGTAGAACGCCAATCACTCTTCCATGGTTCCCGTGGGTGCTGAGGTAGATCTAAGGTATGTTACATGCTGCCCTGCACTCCCCTTACAGAGCAGAACCAATGAGCATTAGTTTCCATGATCAGTTGTGGAAGACCATACAATAATTGAAAACTCATTTTCGTTTTCCATAGATTCACTGCCATGTGGGTGGACTCAAATGTCCAACCTTGCAGTGAACAGTCAAGTATATGAACCCTTGGCACAGTCCAGAGAGGTCTCCTGTTTGTAGGCAACCAAATATGTCTAACCTCTAGGGCATTGCAACCTTTGTAATATATTACATGAGTGAGAAATGTATATCCTTTATAGGAGATGCACTTTTGTGAACAAAGATGTGTGTGTGTGTGTGTGTGTGTGTGTGAGAGAGAGAGAGAGAGAGAGAGAGAGCGCGAGAGGGAGCACTCGACTTTGAGATAATAAGACCCCAAGGAAGTAAAGTATTGAGACGTTGATTGCCTTAAATCTATCCAGGCTCAGATACCTCTTGAAAAATCTTTAAATATTTCTTGGTTGTATCTCTAAATATTGGAAGGTATGCTAAAAATTGATGAAACTGAAAAATTATTAAATTAATGATCCACAAAAAAACCCTGCAATTAAGACATAATTGTGAATCTCACACCAAAACAAACAAAAAACCCTAAATTCCCTATTTGGATACATTGCCACCAGGTGGCAGGGGAATGCCTTCCTTTTGAGAACTGAACTAATAGACAAAAGCCATCATTGCTATATACTGTACCTATTTTCTGCTTGTTTATTGCAATGTTGATTTAGTTGGAGATCAACGTTAACAATGCGGCATTAAATAATAGTGTTTGTCATTAGTTGATATCAATTGTCCTTCCTCTTTGGCATCCCCATGGCATTTTCATTACAAATCTAGTTTATCAGGAACACCTGTTCTCAAGTTCATTGGCTGTCAAATTATAGTCCCTGGGGTGCTGAAGACGCTTTCAGAAAGTTCAAAAGGTGTGTATGTCGGGAGGGGGCTGGTAATCTTAATATTTGTAAGACATCACTTGCCTTGTTCCCTGTCTTCTTTCTCACAAGTGTACATGAGTGGAATTTTCCAGTAATGGAAGATAGAGGAGACTGTTGACTCCAATGAAGAGTTACAGTTTCAGAGACCCAGAGGGGCAGTGGCACCCTGTCATAAAGTATCACATTGACTCAATGGCACTAAGCTTGTTTTATTGCTTGTGTGTTTGTGTGTGTGTGTGTGTATTACATGAAATAGGCCATGTATTTATTACTACTATAGCTTTTCATTCAAAATTTAATTTTAATTTTTAAATTGATGAATACTGCTAGATATAACCTATACAAATAAAAGTGTTTGGGGATCCTCATCATACTCAAGTCTTTAAAAGACCAAAAATAGTTTGAATAGTGAAGCTCTAATTAGTTGTGAATATATTTTTCTGCCGGAGGTTGAAGATGTTGGCATACGGCTATTTGGCTCCCACCCCATTCAGAATATAGCTTGACAAGGAAAGTAAACTAAACAAACAATGCGCTGCCATCTATTCTGACCCCTGCTGACCTTGTGTGTTACAGAGTGGAATTGCTCCATAGGATTTTTGGCTGTAGACTTCATGAAAGCATATAGCCAGGCCTTTCTTTCTCAGTGTTATTGAGTGGTTTCAAACTATGAACCTCTCGGTTAGTAGCAATCCATTTACCCCACCTATGAACCAGGACCTGCAAGATAAAAGCTTCTTGAAAAAAAATCATTGCTAGCTGAAAGCTATTATTGGAATGAGACAATGATAAATATGCTCATTATATATTTTAAGTTTACCCATTCAAACGAAATAGCAAAATCTCTAATTCAAATACTGCATATGTTTTTAAGTAAAAAGCTTAATTAAGTATCGTGTGCTCCCTTTAGCCATTAGTATTTTAGCACCCCAATGCATTTATTTGCCTTTCCTTCAAAAACAATATTTTATAAAGACATTTCTAACACTTGCTAGGATTTATCTTTTCTACACAGAACATTGAAATGTTGAATTTTGGTCCCAGAAGACCTCGAAATTACCTCCCAGTAGGCAATTATAAGAGCAGTCCATTTCTATGATATAGTTTCTTCCTCAGACTCCAGTTTCACAGTGTCCTTCTTTCTAAAAGACTAGTTTGTCATGCTTTTTGAAATATAATAGTAATGTTTTAGTAGTATGACATTGAAGCCAGCAAATGTTTACCTTTAATATGAACTCTTTAAGTTGTCATGGGAAATCATACTCTAAACACTTTTTTCCTATAAAAAATATACAGGTTTTTACACACATGGACTTAACTAAATTCCTATGATTATTTTATCTAATAGTAATGAAAATATGTCAGAAATCATCAAAACCAAGAAAGAAATTATGATTCATAATGAGAAATAATTATGATTAATTATGAAAGGAGGACATGATAAGTATCTCACCTATATGAAACCCAAAGGGACCCTTAGAATGAAATGTTAGGTGAAACTGCGAATGGATGACTGAAACCTGTAAGCACAGACTATGGAATAGTAACACACTGAGCAGAGCCTTTCAAGCATAGGGAAATAGCAGTTACCTTGAGGAAAGGAAGTTTGACAAGCAGTAACCCCATGGAGAAATACGTTTTGCAAAGTCTGACTCTCGCGGGACAACCTTGGAGTGAGAGTCAGGGAATCAGAGGAGACGCTTTCCCAGTTCTGGCCATTTGGGTTACAAATCTTGGTTGAAATTGTCAGTTGCTTTCACTAAGTTCACATATCTAAAATATTTCAAGGGATTCCTCCTTTTCTTTGAAAAATCCTAAATTAGAAGATTGATAGCAATTGAATCCAAGATGTAGGCTATGAAAAATGTAGTTAAATTTTAATTAGTATGATGACATATAGGCCTCAAATATTACAAACAGGATCGCATAATTCTTCCATTTCCTTCTAATTAAAGCGAACAAAAGCTGTAGCCTGTGATGGGTACGAAGAAAAGATAGCGTGATGGGATTCATGAAATCTTCCGGAATCAAGTGCAGCTACTCCTTTTCTTCTGTCATCCAGGGCCTTACCTGAGAATCACCTCTCAGAATCACTCATCTTCATATCTCCTGTGAGATTTGCTACCATTTTTACTGGTATCAAGAATTGAACAAGTGCCAGATATTCTTCATTTCACCAACTGCAAGTGTTCTAAGTTTCAGCTGTTTTTTGAAAATCTCCATAAACATTTTCTTTAGTTTTCAACTTTGTTCCAAGTTGATAGAATTTAAGGAGCGGCCTTCCCACCTGATATATGCTGTGAATTCCTGCTGCAGCTGCTCATGAATAAGAAATGATACCTCTGTGTGTGTGGCACATAGCTATCAGTTTCTCTTTCTGTCTGCCTGCAGGCTGGCAGGCTCCTTTTGTGCTTTTGCTGGTTGGTTATTAAGTTTTCGGAGACCTCTTCATCTTTTATCATCGTGTTAAAGAATATTGAACACACTGCTGCCTGAAAAATTAGCAAAGCAGTCTTGCTCCTTAGAAGGGAGGACAGTGAGACTGTCTTTCCTATGTTGAATACACCCATCCAGAGAGATTAATTGCTAGAAAAAAGACATTGTTCTTGGTAAAGTAAAGAAAGCTTGAAAAAGAGGAAATCTCTCAAAGGAGTGGGTTGATACAGTGGGTACAACAAAGAACTCAAAAATCGCAATGCTTTTGAGGATGGCACAGGATGAGGCAATGTTTCATTCTGTTGTATGGAGAGCTACAGTAAAGTGAGAACCAACTCCGCTGTGAGTCAAAAACAACAGCAAAGATATTTCATAGAAGTGATTTTATACAATGTGTCCTTTTGTTACTGACATTTCACTCAGCATAATGTTTCAAGGTTTATTCATATAGTAGCAGGTATGTCATTTAATTTTTCATGGCTGAGTAATATTGCATTATACTGTATAGCACATTTTTTGATTCATCCATTTGTGGATAAACACTTGGATTGTTTCCACCTTTTGGCTATGTTGAGTAGGGCTTACAGTGAACAATGGAGTCCAGTAATCTGCTTGAGTGCCTGCTTTTAATTCTTTGGGCTGTACATCTAGGAAGTCAATAGTTAGCTTTTTGAGGAGTGGTCAAACTCTTTCCTACAGTGGCTATACCATTTTATAATCCCACCAACAAGAGACAATGGTTCCAATTTTTCCACATCATAACCAGTATAAGTTATCAAGTTTTCTGACAGTAGCCAATTAGTAAAGATGAGGTGGTCTCTCATTGTGGGGTTCTTTTGTTTTTGTTTTCATTTAATATATATGTTCTCTGCAAGCTTGAATAAACCAAACAAAATCCAGTATGTATCTTTTCATTTTACAAAAAAGGACTCAGGAATGCACCCCTTTTTATATATTCTTTCTCTATTTCTTGAACCTCTCTATTTTATTTCTGGGTTCTGTCACTTTTCCAAGAAAACGCCTACTTCAAGGGCATGTTAACTTGTCCCTTATCACAAAATATGATGGAAGTTTTCCCCATTTGTGTTTCCAAAGAGAAACGTTCTTATTCCTAAACTGGCAAATAGCAATATATGTGTTACCACTTTATTAACTTACATTCTGAATCTAATCAGCTTTCTATTATAAAAGAAGAAGGTTGAGAAAATATCTCAAATGATAAAAAAATAGAACATGCAGAACAGAAACCAGGATGAGACATGCTGTGTTTACCCTTCCTGCCGCTCCACTCCTTAGAGCATTGACTGCTACTACAAGCAGAATGAAGAATCCGCTTCAGATTTAAATGTGGATGGTGTGAGATGTGGGGCTAGAACTACAACTGAGGAGAGTAGCCATTATTCCCTGAGCTTTCTCTTTATCTCTCAAAGTTTCCTCACATAAAGATGGGAATGTATTGGCATTATCCTGCTGATGTTCACATAAAACCCCCAAAACTTCCAGACTTGCATCTTGTGGATTTCTTCATATGCTTTGGAACCCCACAGGGTCACTGTTGGTCATTTGCTGTGACTATAGGTACCTTTTGTTCACTAAATCTCTGATGACAAACTTCTTGCTTTCCCCAGAGATGAAATCCCTGCTTCCACAATGTTCCCCAATCATTTCCAATACTTCCCAGATCTTCTCCTCAGGACATAGTTGTCATCCTTCTCTATACAAAATCGGCAGGATAAATTCTAAGGAGAAAACAATGGGACCAAGGAAGCATGCAGCATTCCTCTGGTTCTTTGATGCTTCCTCCCTCACCCCCACCCCTACCCCCCACCACACACCGACTACTATAACCCCAGTTCTACACCTTACAAATGCTGCTAGAATGGAGTATGTACTTTGGTACAGATAAGAGCTCTTGACACAGATAAACCGCTCAGGAACAATAATGGGCATAGCAAAATCATGAGGAAGGAAAAAAGTGGGGGCGGGGAGAGAAGAAAGATAACTGATGTATAACCTCCCCTGCCCCCCACTCCTGAGGGGAACTAATACTAGAAATGTGGGTGAAGGGAGATAGCAGATGGTGTAAGATATGAAAATAATAATATAGAATTTATTGACAGTTCCCGGGGTGGTGAGGGTGGGAGAGGGAGGGGGAAAGAGGAGCTGATACCAAGGGCTCAAGGAGAAAGTCATTTTTTTAAAATGATGATGCAACACATGTATAGTGTGCTTGATACAAATGATGTATGGATTGTTGTAAGAGCTGTGAGAAACCCTCAATAAAATGATTTAAAATAAAAAAAATGTTTTCAGCACACTAGGAAAAAGAAGTACAGTGAACCCTCGCCACTTCACGCTTTGACTTCCGCGGCTTGACTCTATCGCGGTTTTTGCGTAACAGCGCATGCTCTGTCATTACTGCCACTGATTGGCTCATACTGTACACGCTTGATGCCATAAATAATATAATAAATAATAAATGATAAGTGTAACGTCAAAATATTTTACTGTATTTTCCCTTTTTTGTTTAATAAATTGGGTAATACGAGTGTAATGGTGACGAAAGGGTGTTTTTTCATGTCCTCTATGCTCTAACTACGAAAATATTTGATTTACAAATAAGGAATCCTACTTCGCGGAATTTCATTTATCACGGTAGGGTCTAGAACCGATTAACCGCGATAAACGAGGGTTCACTGTATATGTGTAGTATGCATGTATAGATACATCCTATGTAGATGTACATACTATATATACATATATATTAAACACACAGCTATATGAACATACCTATCACCATGCATAGAAATAGAACTATGAAAAACCATCCAACACGAATACATCCTATGGCAATGTGGTGGGAAAATGTCAGGAAGAGTGAACGGCCTCGCCCTCTGATGTCATAATCGGGGCAAAGGCAGTCCCCATGTGCTGAGGACCCAGAACTGAGCTGGAGCCCTGCCCTCAGGCCTGGCCAGTTCACGGTATCGTATCGCTGGAGCAATGTCGTTCCTGACCTCTGCGTTGCGGATTCTCCTGGGCAAACGCCGCCACTGAGTCGGTGTGGCCCACCAGGAGCCCAGCCTTCCCCTTGACCCCGAGGAGCACAGCGCCGCCCTCGAGGGACCCCTCCCAGGCGCTGATCCGTGTGACCCTCGCCTGGTGTGTGCACATACACAGTCTGCAACCCGCCATCAGCTGGACATTTTGGGTGAGTTTTTGGAACCCAGTCCTGAAGGCGTATCGCCCACCCCCCAGCAACACCTCCCAGAAGTCGGCCAACAAGCACCGCAAGAGCCAAGACACCCTGAATCTCAGGCTCCTGCTGGCAAATCGCCCCCACTGGCACCATTCACCACAGGGGGGTGGCTGGTGTGGGACAAAGCGTGGCCCTTGCGCTCAGCGTTTCCTCGGCATCACCAGCCTAGCTGCTTACTTACCCCTGAGCCTACAATCCACCGAGGGCACAAGTGCCAATGGGGAACTGTCCAAAATTAGGTCATGCCTCAGTTCCAGCGAGGGGCCCGCTGGCACACAGGAGAGGATCCACGCCACTAATGCTGGCTCAGCAGATCTCCAACAAAATCTCCCCACATTCATGGAGATAGATGCCACGCAGGCCCCTGTCACTGCCATGGTGGTGGGCACACCAGACAGCTCTGATACCTCTCATCTCAGAGATGTCAAAAAGGTGCCCACTCCCAAACCACCTTGCCTTCACAGGCCAAGTTGCAGGACAGTGAGACCCAATTTCAGTCAGGGGCCAGCAATTAGGCAGCAGAGCCTCCCTACCACTGCTGCTGGCTCAGCAGATCTCCACATACCTCTCCCCACATAGATGGAGATAGATGCCATGCACACCGATGTCACTGCCAAGGTTGGCACACCAGACAACTGTGATAACTCAAAGATGTCAAAAAGGTGCCCCTTCCAAAATCCCCTCGCCTACACAGGACAAGTTGCCGCCCTTTGAGACCCAATTGCAGTGAGGGTTCACCTATTAGGCAGCAGAGCCTTCCTACCACTGCTGCTGCCTCCCTCAGCAGATATCCAACAAAAACTGCCCATCTTGATTGAGATCGATGCCACTCAGACTGACCTCACTGCCAAAGTGGGCACATCTGACAGCTCTGATCCCTCACATCTCAGATGTCAAAAAGGTGCCCCCTCCCAAACCTCCTCGCCTTCACAGGCCCAGTTGCCAGACAGAGAGACCCAATGGCAGTGAGGGGTCACCTGTTAGGCAGCAGAGCCTTCCCACCAGTGCTGCCGGCTCAGCAGCTCTCCAGCGAAATCTCCCCTCATCCATGGAGATAGATGCCACGAAGACCAACCTCACTGCCATAACGGGCACACC
>NW_022103929.1:2694053-2695145 GCF_000313985.2 Echinops telfairi | reverse complement strand
GTTTGGGCAGTGCCTCACTCAGATGTATTTTTTTGTGGCATTTGGTACCACTGATAGTTTCCTCCTGGCTGCCATGGCCACTGACCGCTATGTGGCCATCTGTAACCCACTGCATTACACCACAACCATGAGCCCCAGGCGCTGCCTCTTGCTGGTGGTGACATCCTGGGTGGTGTCTCATCTCCACTCACTCACCCACACGATTCTTATGGCCCGCCTCTCCTTCTGTGGATCCAACATCATCCACCACTTTTTCTGTGATGTCCAGCTACTGCTAGCGCTCTCCTGCTCTGACACTTCTGTCAATGAGCTCGTGACCTTCACAGAGGGCTCCTTTGTGCTTATGAGTTCTCTCATCATCATTATTGTGTCTTATGTCTACATAGCCCGTGCTGTTCTGAGGGTCCCTTTAGGAGGAGGCAGATACAAGGTCTTCTCCACCTGTGGATCCCACCTCACAGTGGTGGCATTATTCTATGGAACCATCATATCTGTGTACATTCGCCCCTCATCCACCTACTCAGTGACAAAGGACCGTGTGGTCACTGTCGTCTATACAGTCGTTACTCCCATGCTGAACCCTTTCATCTATAGCCTTAGGAACAAGGACATGAAGCAGGCTTTGAGAAAGCTGACTGGAAGGGTCAGAGTAACATAATCACATTCTCAGCATTCAATAATTAAGCAAGAATCCACAAAATTCATGTTGGGTCAAGAAAAGCACTGAATTTTGAGAAGAACACAAAAGTGTCAGTCATTGTGCTTATCTTCAAAATTAATTATACATTAGTAAGTGACAGGTGCAATAGAAGGTTGTGGTACATTTGGTACGGATAAGTAAAATTAATAATATGATATTGATATCCCACTGAATTATAAATATGTACATAGTTTTCTTCCTTTTCTTTTGCGATTTCTGACCCATTCATTTTGCATTAAAAAAAAAACTTTTGCTGTTTAGTTGATTCTCACTTCTAACAAACCTGTAGAATAGAATAGAAACAGACTGAGTTATCATTCTTCTGCAGAACAGCTAGCAAGTTTAAACTGGCAACATTTTGTTTAGGAGTCAAACACTTCAACAACAAAAAA
>NW_022103929.1:2692105-2693181 GCF_000313985.2 Echinops telfairi | reverse complement strand
GTGTGTGTGTGTGTGTGTGCCCACTAAATTCTCCCTTCAAAATATATTTCCCCAATTCTCATCAATCTTTATGAGGTGGCAAAGCTGTTGTATGGGGAGGGGGGGGATTCTGTTCTCTTCAGGGAGGCCCCTCCTTGATGCCCCATGTTTGGCACCAGGTGTCAGGGTATGGGTCCCCAACAGTTGAACAGGTCCTTAGAACTGACTTTGCAATTATAGACAATAAGACAGACAGCAGGGCACAGGGGCTCCTTGTCCCTATGTCGGGACCAAGAGAGTGAAAGAATTTTCCAATGGGTACATATAATGGGGCTTACAGATCTTTCAATAAGTATACATGTCACACAGCAAACATGTAACATAATCAGTGGGTAATATCATAAGTGGGTAACATAATGAACAGGCGATGAAATGACACAGCATCTTGACCAAGTGCTTGTTGACCTTGGATACCCTAAGTTCTGCCTTAAATGGAACTGGACCAGCGGATGCTCTCAGAAGCCACTGTTTGGATTGGATCTTTCATTTTAATTTATTTATTCTTTGAAAGCATTCTAACTAAACTAAAACAAGTGTGTGACTGAGAGAATTTGTATACATCCATCTACTAATCTCAGAAACATGTTTAAATACCTTTTGTTTGGATTAAAGGGGCATCAATATGAACTGGAACCCTACTAGCAATACTTTTTTAGTTTAGCCTCATATATATTATGCTTTATAAACTAACAAAGATTGAGTTCAGAACTGACTTGAATTTTAAGCCCCAATACTGAAGCGACTGGCAACTCTGCTATTTGTAAGCATTCTTTTTCATGGAGATATGTTTACAATTCACTCGGGTAAAAAGACATAACAATGAAGAATATTGAACAATTGTTGCTTACTTTAGGGCTAGTCATTTTAATGGTGATTAGATTTCCTTAGAATCTGTGGTAATTACATAATTTCATATCAGTTTGATAAATAGGGGTGAAGTCTAGCCTGAAGTGTAGGGGTGAAGTCTAGCCTGTCAATTAGGTCACAGCCTGATGATGTGTCCTTGTGGGTGTGGCCTTCTCATGAGGATTCTGAGA
>NW_022103929.1:2688690-2692005 GCF_000313985.2 Echinops telfairi | reverse complement strand
TCAGAGAGCTGCCAGAGCCACGCTAGAGACCTGCCAGAGGCCTGTGATGCTTCCAGCACCATTGGATCCACAAGCCTTTGCACCCACCAGCTTGTGTTCTTCCTGCATTCTGCATCATTGTGTGTGGCTGTGTGAGTCTGAAGAGGAATTTATGGACTAGTATCAGACTTATGGAGTAGTACCGGACTTATGGACTTTATCTGGACTGGGCCAGGTTGTTTTCTTGATATACAATTACTTCCTAATATAAAGCACTTTCCTATATATCTGAGTGTCACTGAATTTGTTCCTCTAGTCTACCTAGCCTAACACAGCAACACATTAAAATTAAGTAGTCTCATTATTATGCAACCCTTTGTTGCAGTTGCCATGATAAATAAAATACACAAAAGCTTGCTTGCGTTGAATTTGAAGACACAATTTCCATTAAAGAGGAAGCCCCACGGGGAGACACAATAGAGACACGTCTCTAGCATAGGAACAATTGTGAGGATGGCTCAGGAATTGGCAGTGCTTCCTTCTGTTGCATTGAGTGTCAATATGGTTTGGAACAAAACGGACTTGACACCTAACAACAATGACATATATAAGTAAGAATACATTTTATTAATTATTTTATATTATTACTTGAATGAAAAAATATTTTTTAATTCTTGTAGAGAAAGTGCTGATGACCTGAGAATATGTTCACAGGTCCCCAGGTTTCTGCATACCTCCTTTTGTGAAACCCTGATGGGTAGCAAAGTTTTAAAATTGGCTCTCATTCCTAAAACTTTAGTTTTCTCTTTTTGTAAGCAATGCTGTTTAGCCAATATTGGCTACCTAAATAATCATATAACCTGTAAATGAAAACAGTTTTATTTCTTCCTGGCTAACTTTTATATATTTTATTTCCTTTTATTTTCTTATTGTTTTATTAGGTAAGACTTTCAATATGATGCTGAACTGCATAAAGTGATGAAAGACAACATTTGTATCTTTTTCTCAGTGATTGGCAAAAACATCTAGTTTGTCACCACTAAAAATAACCTAAAATAATCTTAGCTGTAGATTTTTGGTCGTTGATCTTTGAGAAGTTGAGGAAGTTCACTTCTAATAGTAGGTTGCTGAGAGTATTTATCATGTGTAGTTATCGAACATTATCAGATGACTTTTGGCATCTTCTGGAGTTGTTGTTGATTCTGACCCATTGCAACCCTAGGCACAATAGAATGAAACGCTGATGATTTAATCATATTATTTTCCTTCTATACCTTGTTGATGTGGTGAACTGCTTTTATTGATTTTCAAATATTCAACCAGCTTGGCATGTGTGAAATAAATCCCACATGGTGTGGTTAGAATATATATATATATATAGTTTGATTTGACTTGCTAATGTTTTGGAATAGAATTAAGAGTCCAAAAATAAACATATACATCTAAAGTAAATTGATTTTGATAATGATGGCATAGTCACTTAATGAGAATAGAAAGAATCTTTTCAACAAATAGTATTGTGGCATATGATTATCTATATGCAAAAGTATGTTGAAGTCAGTAGAGAGCTACCGACCGTGTTTCCCCAAAAGGAAGACATCCTCCGAAAATAAGACCTACTTACAGTTTTGCCTCTCGCTAAAATACAAGGCATCCTCCCAAAAATAAGACCTCCCCCAAAAAAGGCCTCCCCGGTAATAAGGCCCCCCAAAGCTACCATAACTCTGGACTCTGGATTGTAGCCGTGGGCGCCGCTGCGCAGCTCACTGTTGGCTGCAGCACAGCTGGAGCAGGCAGGAAGTGCAAGGTCTCTTTTAATCAGAGAGCCGCCAAGCAGGGCAGGAGTAACAAGAAATTCTTGATACTGTAAGATTCAGTTTGGTTATGCTGGTTTGTGATGATAACTACTACCATACCATATACAGGAATAAATTTCCTTTTTTTTGTTCAACAATAAATGTGTACTGTATTCTTCTTCGTGGAAAAATAAGACATCCCCTGAAAATAAGACCTAGCACATCTTTGGGAGCAAAGATTAATATAAGACACTGTCTTATTTTCGGGGAAACAGGGTAGGTGAAAATCTCTTCCAGTTGGATTGGCGTCAAGCTGTATGTTTGGACACACACGGCACCATTAGTTCTTACAAATTGCGCTTTTGACTGAATGGAACTTCTAGCATAAAAGTCTCACAATGATCATTGATTATTTGAAATTAACAGTATTCCAACTTTCAAAAGTTTGTGTGTGTATACATGTGTGCACTCATTTCCCACTTAACCTCTCCACTTTTTGAGAAGTTTTACAACTTGCCATTTTATTCATTATTTTCTTGTCAAGCTCATTGATATATCTGTTTGAATGACTTCAGGGGAGGGTCCTATGACTGTGGTGATGAATTAGGAAAAAATATTTTTAGGTTGGTTCTCTGTGTATCTGAGAAATTAGATTTAAAACAAAATTATTTGTTTGACAGGTTGATTTGAAAATTTAGAATTTAAGCTGTTTTAGAAAGAGGAAGTATAAGACTGCCTTTTCAATTTGTGATGCTTTGACTTACAGGAGACTGCAAATAACTTGGCTCTTCTCAAATTGCATAATAAAATCACTTCAACACCAGCTTTGTGAAATTTTTGTCAGGTTTTCCCTTGGTAGAAAATAAGAAACTTATACAGGTAGGGAGTGTTTGGTGGAGAATAAAGTAAGTTATATATAAAGGTTGAAGCACAACTTTCAAAGAAAGATTGACAATGGTTGATAATAGATGAATATGCAATTAAATTGTAATCTTCCTTAGGTGGGGATGGCCTTCTTCCATGACTATATAGTGAGTTTTGTTTTATTCATTATAAACACAAGAATGGGTTCAATGGAGATGTTAGAAATGCTAAAGAATTAGACAAGCCGGTCAGGGTGCAGTATAGCCCCGAAGAAACATACAACTTTCCTCTAGTTCTTTAATGCTTCCTCCCCCAACTATCATGACCACAATTCTATCTCACAAATCCGGCTAGGACAGAGCATGTACACTGGTACAGATAAGAACTGGAAACACAGGGAATTCAGTACAGATAAACCCCTCAGGACCAATCATGAGAGTAGCGATACCAGGAGAGGAAGGGGAAGGTTGGGGGAGGAAGGGGGAACTGATCACAATGATAGACATATAACCACCTCTCTAGGGGACAGACTACAGAAAAGTGGATGAAGGGAGACATTATCAGTGTAAGACATGAAAAAATAATAATAATTTATAAATTATCAAGGGCTCATGAGGGAGGGGAAAAATGACCTGATACAAGTGCTCAAATAGGAAGAAAATATTTTGAGACTGAT
>NW_022103929.1:2668406-2681170 GCF_000313985.2 Echinops telfairi | reverse complement strand
AGCTGCCTTATGCCCCCAGGTACACAGGCAGGAATTCCCAGGTTAGAAGTTGGGAAGAGTATCCCCTGGAGGGAAAGCCAGGCTTTCCCTAGCCTCAGGCTAGCTACACAGGGTGGAGCTCACCTGGCTGGGTGTGGTGTAGGCGTAAGTGCCCTAGGCTAAGGGGAGTGGTCTGGAGGTCAGCAGTGGAGTATGAGAGAACAGGAAAGAGACAAAGATGAGAAAATAATTAAAAACTAAGACTGTTTAGACTGTGCAGGGGAATATAGGGGAGAGAGGGAAAGAAAAGCAACTTATGTAGCTGAATCCTACTCCCCGCCCATGGAGCTGCAAGGGTTTAGTCCCTGCCCCAAGGCAGCAGCTGCAAGTCGCAGATGAGCCAAGAAAAAGCCCCTGTGCAGCCCTCAAAGACTGTGGGGGGACAGATAGCAGAGATGTAAACAAAAGCAACAATGTAGCTGAACCCAGATCCCTGCCCATGGAGCTGCAAGGGTTTAGTGCCCACCCCGAGGTAGTGGTGGCAAACTGTGGCTGTGCCAAGAAAAAGCCCCTGCACAGACCTCCCGGACTGTGGGAGAACAGAGAGCAGAGATGTAAACAAAAGCAACAACATAGCTGAACCCTGATACCTGCCCGTGGAGCTGCAAGGGTCTAGTCCCAGCCTTGAGGCCAGCGGGGGCAAACTGGCTGTGTTGAGACCAAGTTCCCTTATGGGCTCCTAATGATCCCGGCTCCAGAAAAGACAGTGGCAGGGCCAAGTTCAAGCCCCAGGCGGCTTCCACTGAGGTAAGCCAAAAGCCCCCAGCCCCTCAAAACCCCATGAGTATGTGCCTACTTATCTTTATGATGCTCCTCCTGTGTTCCAGTTGTGTTAAAGTTCCCTCTAAGCAACTCTCCTGGACTGGGTTCTGCGTAGTCCCTCTGGTATGTGCCACTCTGTCGCCATCTTCCCGAAAGTCAAAATGATTTTTTTTTAAAGAAAAGAAAAGAAATGCTGAAGGATTAAATAGGTTTTGAGAATCGTGGGTAAGGAAAAATGAAGTTACTTCCAAAGACTGGAAGTTAGTTTTGAAAAACAATGTTGTGATACGCTCTTCACTGGGCAGGACAAAACTAAAATACTGGACTTCGTTAGGTATTTATGTAAAATTGAATCCAATTCTCATTTTAAGCATGAAAAAACTTCTAAAACTGAAGCACAGATTTAAATAGCTCATATAGCTAATTAGTGACTCAGCTGGGAAATCCCAAGTCTGCTAAAAAATAGCTAGCCTTCTTTCAGGCATTCAAAAATCATTTCTATTCAAAATGCATGCATATTAGATTTTATACTTCATTCGTGGTGAATAATTTATGTAATTCCTGTTGTTGGTGGTCATCAAATCTACTACTCTGAGGTAAACCAGTTGAATAAACTTCTGCTTCTAGTACACTGCACAGTTCATGAGTTATTTAGAATGCTCTTGTATATGCTGCCATGTAACTGAAATGTATAGGGTATTGTAATCTTTCAGCCTGAAACTCAAGCAGTATGATCATTAACTTAGAAACACCTAATTAAGGATGTGCCATTAGTCTTACTGAAGCATTTAAAAGCCTTTTAAAATACGTATTAATTGTATGAGCCCCTAATAAAATGTTAAAAAAAATACAAAAAAAAATAAAATAAATAAATAAATAAAATAAAATAAAATACGTATTAATATAAGTAGAATACAACAATTCAACCTAACCTGGTTCTGTAGGCTGATATATGCTCCCTGGTTTTGAATGGCTGTGTTCTACCTATAAATACATGAATTCAAAGTTAATAAAGAAGAAGAATTAAAGTGGATCAACCCCCTAAAACAATAAAATAGAAAATAGAAAGCATAATCCTAAATCTTCATTGCAAACATGTTTGCTTAAAAGTCCTTGTCCCTGAGAAACTGACCTAGAGAACTGCTTAAGATGCCCTGCAGTCGTCCTCCATGGAGCTCTGTACAAGCTTGTGTTAGACACGTGACCTTGGAAATTGAAAAGGTATGTAAAAAGCTGGGTAGGATTGTATTTGGGATTATAGCATGGTGCCAACTTTTGTGCTAACACTGGTATTAAACAGGAAAACTGGTCCTGGACTAGCTTCCAGGAGTCCGCTTCCCATCTGGCCTCAGGAAAACTCTGAACTCAGAATTTCAACTCATTAAGAAAAGGCTTTACTCACTGATTCAAACAACAGTCATTGAAGAGTGTTTTTAAAATGGTGAAGCTCTTTTTATGATTGGATAATAAAACTATGCAGCTGCTCAGTGAAAGTCATTTGTCGTTTTCCTAGCATCAACCAGAAACCTCAAATACAGTCCCTCTTCCTTTGGAGTCTCACCTGCACAGCAATGCCAGTGAGAGGCTTGATTGTGTTTCTTGTGAGAGATGATAAAAGAGAGTGCATATCTGCCTGCCTCACTTTTTTTACAGAATGGAACATGGAAACAGAGAACAATCCACTTCAATTTTATATTTGACAACAACTTTTTCTACATAGTTTTGGTCATAGACTCTAAGTTCCCTACATAATCCTTTCAATCACAGAGATTTAGTAAATGATATTTAACCAGTCAAAAATCGCCAGAAACCAGAAGCCTGTACCACCAATTTCCTACTCCTACTCTCAAATCTGAAGGATTATTTTGCACTATGGTAGAAATAAGCAGGCGAGCTTAATTAAAAGCTAATTCTAGGCAAGAGTGAATATTTTTTAAAAAGTCACAAAGTTAATTATTTCTCTTGATTTGAGTTTGTACCATCCCTATTGCTCTGTTTTGAGGAGATTCTAAAAGCTTGACCTGCCATCTTGGTGACTATCAAAGCCAAACCAACTCATAGTGACCCTGAAGGACAAGGTGCAGCTGCCCCGTATTTCTGAGGTTATAGATCTTTATGGAAGCAGACTGCCCAGGGGCAACTCATAGATTTTAACTGCCAAACTTGAGGTTGGCCAAGTGCCTAACCACTGTGCTATAAGGGTTCTTCCTCATGACCATAATATTGTTTCAAATGGTGTTATGGTATAATATAAGCTCCGTTTTCTGGTTCTCGATCATTGAATGTTGTCTCTTAACTAGAGAACTGGATAGCATTGAACTGATTGTTGGGTTTTTTCTTTTGCATGTAGTTGATCAGTGTTCTCTTGTGTGGGAATAAAGCTGAAGAAAGGAATCCAGTTCTTAGATCAAATTCCTTTCTGATTCCCTTGATAACGTAGGTTTTTTGTTTGTTTTTGCAATATTGCTCATAAGCATATCCTCAGATGAGCCATCTTATCATGTCAGTGTTATGTCATCTCTGGTCTTTTCTGGAAAGTAAGCTATCTCTCAACCTTAACTTTCAAAGGAGATAGCTACAACTTTTAAAGCTGTGAAGATCTGTTTCTCAGTAGAGACCAAAAGACCCTCACTGCTCTCGTGGCAACCTTATAGAAGGGAGTAGAACTGCCCCTGTGAGTTTTCTGAGCCTGTAAATCTTTATGGGAGTAGAAAGACTCATCTGCCCCCCTCCCCACACCACACAAGCGTTTCAAACTGCTGACATTCGGTTAGTAGCCCAAAGAGTAACCCACTAGACCACCATGGCTCCCTACTAAACTGCAGAGTGAGAATTATGGTCTAGACACGAATGCCCAAGCCATCCCTCATAAAACAGTAGGTGCCTTTCTCTTTTCTTTGTCTCAACTTGCTGGAGAGATTTGAATCCTTATACATTGCTGGTGGGAATGAAAATATGGAAACCCGCTGTGGAAAGCAATATGGCACTGCGTCAAACAACTGGAAATAGAAATTCCACACAATCCACCAATCCCTCCGGATTGAGTGAGAGCCGTAGCACAAACAGATATATGGCACCTGCGTACGGAGCAGCACTGTTCGCAGTGGCAAGAAGATAGAAACAACCTAAACACTCTTTCATTAGAAGGAACTTTGATACATATACACAATGGACTACTATGCATTGCTAAAAACCAATAATGAAACCACAAAGCACCTGAAGGCATGGATCAAACTGAAAAATATTAGGTTGAGTGAAAATTAATCAGTCACAAATATTGTATGAGACCACCGTTAAAAAGAAAAAAACACAGCAAAGACTTTCCTCCCAAAGGGAACTGACTTTGGAAGGTACCCCATGGGGAAGGGCGGGAAGGGGAGATGAGCAGTAGACCAGCGGGTGGCCAGGTAGAACTTGGGTGAAGGGAAGATAGCAAACCACAGGAGAGAACACAAATCAAGGCAGTGATGGGTAGTAGGGTACACTGGGGGTGTTTGATAAATAATTTAAACTGTTGGATACAAAATTGAGGTTCTAAAACAAACTCCCACATAATTCACAATTTAAAATTGTTTTATAAAAAGCAGAAGAAATGAATGCAACACAGTAGTAAGTAAAAACAAAACAAACAAACAAAAAACCCCATTACAATCCTTGGCAACTCTATAGGACACGGTAGAACTGCTCCTGTGGGTAGTGAAAAGAAATGATCAGAAAGGGCACACAGGGGATTTCTAAAAGAAGGAGTCATGTACTACTTAAGCTAAATGGTGGGCAGGTGCGAATGCAAATTCACTTTATTACATTTGCTAAACAGCACATATGCTTTAATACACCATTTTGTACAAGATATATTTACAATAAAAATAAGGAAATAAGGATTAACCACAGTTAGTTAATAGATAGATACATACACCATATTGGTCCTATCTCACTTCCTGGAGTCATAAACAATGTGCCAATTGTAAGCAATAATGGTTATTGCTGGTCTATTTTGTCCTTTTGTCAAAAAGTTTATTTTATAGAAAAGATTGTTTCTTTCATGAAAGCTGAGCTGAACATGACCTCAATTCTCCCTTACAAATCGGATTAGACCACAACATGCACATTGCTACAGATAACAGCCCACAACACAGGGAATCCAGGAGACACAAAACCCTCAGGGTCAACAATGAGAATAGAGAAACCAGGAGGTTAAGGGGAAGGTGGGGGGAGAAAGCAGGAATCAATCACAAGTATAAACCTGTAACCCTCTCCCAGGGGAATGAACAAGAGAAAAGTGGGTGGAGGATGACATAAGATATGAAAATAATAATCTATAACTTATCGAGGGCTCGTGGGGGGACTGAGGAGCTGATATCAAGGGCCCAAGTAGAAAGAAAGTGCTTTGAAATGATGATGGTAGCATGTGTACAAATGTGCTTGACACAATGCATGACTGTGTGGATTGTGATAAGAGATGTAAGAGCCCCTGAAAGAAGTATTTAATTAAAAAAAAAAAAGATTTACAAAGCTTCAGAAACCCAGTGTATGGTCATCAATTTGAGATAAACTCAATGGCTCTATGGCAGTAGGCAATGTCTTTCACAGTAAATCATCTGAAATGCCTGTTTAAAAGGATAATTGCAATTTGATGCCAAATTTATTCTCTGTATCAATCTCAGTAGCCCATGATACTTTATAATTGATACTGAATTAAGTTTTCTAGTATTTTCATGGGGATTTTGTGTCTTTATTGATTAAAATTATATGTCTGTAGCAATAATATTTGCCTCACACTGAGTTGAGAAGTGTCTTTGGTTGCATTTTGGGAGAACTTTTGAACATTAGTATAAACAAATTTTTAATGTTTAATAAAATATATGAGTGGAGTTAAAAAAAAAAGAAAAAGAAAGAAAGCTGAGCTCAAATTGAAACTGTAGACTTCATAACTAGGCAGGGCCATGCTCAAAGTTATGCCTGGGAATGACAAATCTAACTACACTTCATCCCAGGAAAGAAATAGCAACACTAGCCTCCATGGATCCCACCCGGTCACTCTGGGTGCAGGCGTCTCTGACCGTGCTGTGCCTCCGTGAGTCACTCTCAAGAAGAGGCAGCTGGGAGGTTGGACAATTGCTTCATTTTCTCTCTAACTAAGAGGTCTGGGATTGAGTCCCAGGGGACACTCCCTGTGAAAAGTCAACAGACCATGCTGATTCTCGTGCCTGAGATGTAGCTCCCGCCCTGAGTGCTCAGTCGGTGCTATTACAGCTCTGCACCTCCAGCCATGTCTGCTCTGGGTGTCAGAGGGACGGTGCACCCAGTGTCCATGGTAGTAGTGGTGGGCTCTGAGTCTGAGCAGCTTCTCCAGGTAAGAATTTAGGAATGGGGATGAGATGGAAATTAGAGTCTACCTAAGCACGTCTACAGAGAGATAGAGACCCTAGAAATGATCCCCTTTGTCCGCCCTTTCCATTTCCCTTTCCCTTTTCTTCCTCTGTCTTTGACAATTTCTTCCGGGATCATAAGGGGTACTGATTTCTGTTGTTCATCATGTCTCTAATAGCCAGCCTGAGGTTATTGTGGAGAGGAGGTCTCAGGCCACCTTCCTCCAATTCTCTTCAGGGACCAGGATCTAATAAGTGTGTGGTAACATAGGCATAGACCATCCTTAGTCCACCAGGACCTGGGTGGATCTCAGAATTACTCTCAGGCACCATACCAGCTGAGCAACCATCCATTTAATCTATGTCTATAGGCAGCTTACTAAATCCATTCATGTCTTTTATTACTTTAAAAACTTGAGCCAGTGAATAACTATATAAGATAGATATATTTATTCACATTATACAGTTACTAATACTTGACTGTGATTATTACCTTATTCACTTGGTTTCCAGGTGCCAAAACAAATGTTTTTCCACTAGTGGATTTTAATATAGTCATAACCACTTAAACATGGTAGTGACAATAGTGATTATTATAACTTATTATACCACACAGTTTAAAAGCATAAACCTCAAATAATGACCAGGAGGATACAATGATACAGAACAATGCTCCACATCTTAGTGACAACAATAACAATATTGAGTACTTACTGTGTACCAGCCATGTCCTAAACTGTTTAAAAATAATTGTCTAACTTGATCCTCATAGCCACTCTATACAAATAGACATGATTATTATTACATTTAAACAGATTGGAATATTAAGCCCAGAAATATTATGTGCATTTTCTCTAAGCAATACATCCAGAAAGGATGTTTTTTAACCATTAGATATAGTAAGTGTAATGTTAACATATGTAGCCACTGTCTATTCACTGCATGTGTTCCTTCACACCATCAGACAGGTAAGTTGGAATCTCTCAACATACAGATAAGAAAAATAAGACTCAAAAAAAAAAAATAAGGCTCAAAGGAGGTAAACCTTCCCCAAAGTAAGCATATATATATATTAGATATATATAAATATTTAGATAGATAGATATTTATATATATCTACAAGCATATATATTGAATTTTAGATTACAGATTCACATTTTCAACGACTACTAATATAGATAATTAATATTTTTACACTTATGGAATAATTGTCTTGTATATACCTTGTTCAATTATAACTTCATGACTCTCTAAAGCAAGTGCACAGGGTAAAAGGTAGGAAGCAGTTTTCAAGATAAGCTAAATAACTGACTAATGTCAGACAGTGAACCAGGGACAGTGAAGGGAGCCTCGATGATGAAAGCCGTGCTCTAAAACGAGGATGCTGTGTTGTTTGAAGATGGAAATGGAAATAGTGTCCTCTAATTCATAAAGAGCTTTTCAGTTTTCAGACTTCTTGTATTCATATTAACTCTTTGAAATGGTTTTTAAAGGTAAAGGAAACCAGAGCATTCCAGCACATTCAGAGACTCCCGATTGTCAGCTAGGTCCTCCCTGTTTCCTTCTATGTCCCTTCAGTAGGCACACAGAGCAGTCACACACAAACCAACAAAAGGATCCAGTATTACCCACCAAATCCAAGTATATAATGAGCCCAAAATGAGCTCCTCAATAAGATAATGAAGCTGAAACAGTAATTCTGAAGATGTTTTAAAGCAGTGGTTCTCAACCTTCCCAATGCCGTGACCCTGTAATACAGTTCCTCATGTTGTGGTGACCCCCAACCATAAAACTATTTTCATTGCTACTTTATAACTGTAATTTTGATACTGTTATGAATTGGGTGACTCCTGTGAAAAGGTCATTTGAAGCCCAAAGGGGTCGCGACCCACAGGTTGAAAACTGCTGTTTTAAAGGGATCAAATCTTGCCTAATTATTTCCAGTGTGAACACCAATTCATTCCCATTTAGACAATCTATGGGGATAGCTTTTCTGTTACAAGAATCCAAACTGTACACTCCCATCAGAATACTGCATGATCTTAATCCACACATTTATTGTACATATTTGCCCACTGAGAGGTATAGCCACGTTACATAGCAATCTCAGGGAATAGAGAAAAAACGGAATAAAGTGTTTAATCTCTAATTTTTAGAGCCTGGTTTTATTTAAGCAGGAAACTAAAAACCAAACCAGCATCTCTGACTTCCTCCTTCTGGGGTTCTCTGAGCAGCCAGAGCATCGATCTCTCCTGTTTGGGATCTTCCTGGGCATGTACCTGGTCACCATGTTGGGGAATCTGCTCATCATCTTGGCCATCAGTTCTGACCCTCACCTCCACACCCCCATGTACTTCTTCTTGGCCAACCTGTCTTTCATTGATACCTGCTTCACCTGTACCATTGTTCCCAAGGTGCTAGTGAACATCCAGACACAGCATTACACCATCTCCTATAATGGGTGCCTAATGCAGATGTACTTCTTCATGACATTTGCCCTGTTGGATGACTTCCTGCTGGCTGTGATGGCCTATGATCGCTACGTGGCCATCTGCCTTCCTCTCCACTACAACACGATCATGCGACCACAACGCTGCCTGCTGCTGGTGGCTGCATCCTGGTTCTGCTCCCACCTCTTAGCCTTCTCACTTATGCTCCTGATGTCTCAGTTCTCCTTCTGTGCCTCCCATTCCATCTCACACTTTTTCTGCGATCTTCTCCCGCTCCTCAAGCTTG
Organism: Echinops telfairi; assembly: GCF_000313985.2. Lineage (NCBI taxonomy): Eukaryota > Metazoa > Chordata > Mammalia > Afrosoricida > Tenrecidae > Echinops > Echinops telfairi. The sequence goes on along the minus strand of NW_022103929.1, from coordinate 2,672,264 downwards.
TTTGTTCTGATACCCATATCTTTCAGCTTATGATGTTCATTGAAGCAGCCCTCTCAGGTGTGGTTCCACTTACCTGTGTCCTGACATCTTATGCCCACATCATCCATAACATTCTCAGAATTCCCTCTGCTGGGGGGAAGCAAAAAGTTTTCTCTACTTGTGGCTCCCACCTGACAGTGGTCACTCTCTTCTATGGAACTGTCTTTGTGGTCTATTTTCAGCCATCGTCCTCTTACTCACCAAACACTGGAATAGTGGCATCTGTGATGTACACAATGGTCACCCCCATGTTGAACCCCTTTATCTACAGCCTGAGGAACAAGGATATGAAGAGGGCTTTATGGAGACTCCTTGGCTGTAGAAAATGCTCTAATCTGTAAAGAGCCCTTCACCAGACAAGAAACACAGATTTTGTAATGCTTTCCTCCATGGACTTTTCCATTTTAATTATGAAAAAACTCAAATTCATGGTAGGATGGATGTTGGCATCACAAGTAGATTTAACAAAAAGAGGATACTTTCTCTAGCAGAACAGGACTTGGAAGACCAAGCTGGGGAAAGAGAGGTGTCATCAGTCCCTATAAGGTGACTCAGATATAGCTATCCAAGCTATAATATAGAGAGTGAAGACCACCAAAAGCATGACATCAGAAAAAATTTGGATTTCAAAAGAACTCCAATCATCGACTGAGTCGATGACTCACATGGCCCACTCAACCACAAGAAATGCTGACAGTACTCAGAAAGACTCAAGAACTTAACATTTCAGGGACCATTTCCAAAGCTGCTTTGGAAGAAACTCCTTGGGACTGACCTCCACATGGAGAAGGCTTAACAAAGAAGACACATTATTTGCTGGCGTTAGAAAGCAGGAATAATGATAGAGCAGGGAAAGAGGCACAGACTGATCCGGGGACTGGTCCAGTATTACATAACTGGGATTAGAGCCTGAATCTGGCAGTGAGTACTTGTTAGTTCTCATGATAAATATTTTATTCTTTAGTTTTTAAACAAACAAAATGTGTGTTATAGTAAATTTGTAAACCAAAAACATATAGGAAAAGGGGAAAATACTCCTGTAACTCCTTTTTAAAAAAAATCATTTCATTGGGGGCTCATAAAACTCATCACAATCCATCCATCTAACCATTGTGTCAAGCACATGTTTCCATTTATTGTCCTCATTCTCAAAATGTAACTTCTTTTAATGATCTCTACTTTAATATTTTACATGATTTCCTCTGCATTTTTCTAATCCCTCTTGTCTTTTACTTTATTGAGAAAGTCGTATTTTACCATTTATCTTATAATCTGAGTTTTCTTTATATTATTAGACTCTTATGGACTTTTTAAAAAGATTACATCAAATGTAAGGTTTATTATTGGGTGATTGGATTATTTCTAAATTACTGTTGTAGATGAAAATAATTGGAAGATGCCAAAACACGTGAATTTGATATTTTATGTTGCTTCTGACATATGTTCTCTAGAGTGTCTACGAACCTTTTTAGAGCTCTTTATGACACTGCCAGAGTGCCCAAACAAGCCTCTTTAGAATTTTATGCTCATGTTTTCCCTTAAACTGAGCTAATATTACAACCAAAATGTATCTCTCTTTGCTTCCGTTTTCTTTGCTTTGCTTACTCGAAGAGGCATCTTGTCCTTCACACCAATATTTTATTAAATTATTCATGTTATGTACCCATTATCTATTGGGTTTTTTTTTTCATTGATTTGCTTAAGCTTTTCATAAGTTAAAGATATTATGTTAATCTGGGAAGACTAGAGAAATAAATCCAGAGACACGTATATATGTTGTAAGAGAAAACTTCATATCAGGAAGTAATTATGCAACATAAAGCATCTCAGCCCAGTCCAGATCAAGTCCATAAGCTCGATATTAGCCCATAAGTCCAATATTAGCCCACGAATTCCTCTTCAGACTCATGCAGCACATACAATGATGTTGAATGCAGGAAGATCACCAGCCAGTAGGTGGAAAGTCTTGTGGATCCAGTGGCAGTAGACACATCTCCATAGCTCTGGCTGCCATTAGCGTGGCTCCATGTGGCTCTTCAACAGGAAGGTGAAGCAGAGAGAGAGGCCTGCCTCTTCTGATGGCGGAATCAAGAGAGTTTCCAGAATCCTCATGAGAAGACCACACCCACAAGGAAGGATCATTAGACTGTGACCTGATTGACAGGCTACCCCACCCCTTCCTTCTTTTATCAAGTTGACATGAAACTGTATAACTATCACAGATATTATATCTTTGTCTGCTGTGTTGTCCTGCCATCTCAGTTAATTTTTTATCCTTTAACTGTGTCAGGACGTTTTCAACTTGAATGTTATCACGCCAACAGATCTCCCTCTCAACGTCCCCTTCTGATAGTGTTACAATGAGAAAAGTCTTCCCTATGCAGATTCTATATAAACAGTTTATGATTTTTCACATTTTCATGATGCACATGGTAATGAAATAATTTATTATGTTATGGGGAAAAACCAAATCGTTGAAGTGGTTTTCTCCCAACAAATTCCTCTCACTTTCCACAGGTCTTTCCTTCCTTTTTTTGTAACACCAAGTTTTTACTAGATAGAAATGCTGGCTATTGTTGAACTGTATTCCCTCATATATACCACATGATCATTCCATCTTCCTAGCCTTTTTACTCAAACTGTTCCTTGTCTGTGGTACCTGCTCCTCCTCAGGTTCAATTAAGACACCCTCCTTGACAGCCTATATCAGCCACATGACACAGAATAATCAGAACCACTAGCTCTCTCTCACTTTTTTGTTTTCAATCAAGCTTTTAACGAAAATATCATAAAAGTTTTCATCACTGTATATTAAGACTGCACACTTCAGAAGTCAGAGAACTGCTTTCTATGACTCGGGCGAGCTTCGGTGCAACACTAACCCGAATGCATGACAACATTCAGGGATCTGAACTCTCTGTTGACCCCGTGGCTGCGGCTGCCAGTTCAGGAGTGCGACTTGGGGTGTCCCCACGCCACTTTCTGGGAAGGACATGACCTCTCTTCCAGCTCCAATTAAACAGAATTGTTGTAACCCCCCTCGAGGTATTTGTGGGTAGCCCTGCGCCCAGAGAGACTCCGCTCAGCACCTGGGCCCATGAGCCCCCACCAAGTGGAGGGACGACTAGCTCTTTACCAGTCTTTTCTCATTAAGCTACCCATCGGTCAAAGCCCAATGTTAGTTGCTGCTGTGCAGTTTGCCCAGACTCATGGCAACCGCACGCACAATGGATCAAAATCCTGCCAGGTCCCACACCATTCCCATGATTGGTTACAGATCAGACCGATCAAAATGATAGAAATTTAATATTCTAATTCAGTAAACTATACAGAAATGAACTCTCTGTGATTGTTTAGCCTGTGAAATTCAATGCAAGGTCATATACAAAGATTATTCTTTACCTTTATAAACTAATTGTGGTAACACTTTCCTGTCAGTAACCCCAAATAGTTTACCTTATAGGTTTTCATGGTTCTGATAGGCTCAAGATTCTTTGTGATATGTTAAATTTTTAAAAATAGTACTTTCCAATCCAAGGTATTTCGATATTCTGTTTGCTCCGTATGAAACAATTTTGTTCATTCTCCCTCCTCAATTGTTTCGCTGCATGTCACCTCCTTCACTGTGCTATATAAACTTGCAAAACCCCTCCTGCCTCTGTGCACTCTATCTTCCTTCCCTCTCGTACTTTTCTCCATAACACTTATTTACAGATGATGGTACATGCAGTTTGCCTATTTGTTTATGAACCGTCTGATGCTCCTACTAAAATGTAATCCTAACAAAGGCAAGAGTTCATTGCTGTGTTGCTTTTGCTA
>NW_022103929.1:2656594-2664759 GCF_000313985.2 Echinops telfairi | reverse complement strand
AGATTTACTTTGGTATAAAACCCTTGTAGGTGCCTGGGCTGGCTTTTGGATCTTCTTCAACATGTCTACTGTTTATTATATAAAAATATCATAATATTTTAATAATAATTTGTGCTTCAGGGTCTTTGTCATGTGCCAGACACTACTCTGGGTGCTCAGCTACATCGTCTCATGTGGTTCTGTGAGAATCCCAACATGATGAGGATTGTTGGGTATATTTCGCATCAGACTATATCAGAACACAGAGAGCTGAGTTCAAAGTTGGTGAAGAACTCATTTCAGATTTGAACCATGACAACTTGGCTCTGACAATGGCTCTTTAAATCACTTGGTTCAAAAACCTCCTATTAACTGTTTAGAGAATTTAAAAAGTTGATGTATGTTAAAAACAAAGAAGAGTATCTGACCTAGCAAAAACTGCATAAAAACTACCCCCATTACTGAGAAGAAAAGATGGGTCAGTGGTGAGAAGCAACAATTCTAGTGGCAGACTGTCTTTGATTCCAATTCTGGCAACATGCTATCTATGAGTCATTGAGAGGGTGCTTAGCAACCCTGTGTTCAGTTCCCTCCTCTCTAAAGCAATGGTAACTGCTGTGATGGTTAGGTTTTGTGTCAATTTGGCTCCACCAGTATTTTCAGTGGTTTGGCAGTTAGGAACTGGTTGTTGTTGTTCTTGCTGTTGCTAGGTGCCCTCAAATTGATTCCACCTCTTAGCTACCTTATGTACAACAGAATGAAAGAATGCCCTCTCCTGTGCCATCATCACAACTGATGTTCTGTTTGAGCCCATTGTTGCAGCCACTGTATCAAAGTCTGCTTCTTTTTTGCTGCCCTTCTACATGATCAAGTACGATGTATTTTTCCCGGGACTACTCTTTTCTGATAACATGTCCAAAGTACAAGAGACTAAGTCTTACCATCCTCACTTCTAAGGAGTATTCTGACTGTACTTCTTCCAAGACATATCTTTTGGCAGTCCATGCTGCTTCCGGTGTTCTTTAACAGCACCATAATTCAAACGCATCAATTCTTCTTCAGTCTTCCTTATTCAATGTCCAACTTTCATCTACATGTGAATGAGACCATTGAAAACACTATGGCTTGGGTCAGGCACACTTTAGTCATCAGAGTGACACCTTTGGTCACATTGTGCACACTTTAAAGATATCTTGTGCAGCAAGTTTACCCAATGCAATGTGCTGGTGCATCTCTTTATTGCTACTTCCTTGATTATTGACTGTGGGTCCAAGCAAGACAAAGTCCTTGACAACTTCAACCTTTTCCCCGTTTATCAGAATGCTATCTATTAGACCAGCTGTGAAAGTTTTGGCTTTCTTTACATTGAGTTGTAATACATAGTGAAGGCCGAAACCCTTGATCTTAATCAGCAAGTGCTTCAAGTTCTCACTTTCAGCAAGCAAGATTGTGTTATCGGCATATCACAGGTTGTTAATGAATCTTGATACCAGTCTTGATGCCGTGTCCTTCTTCATATAGTCTAGCTTCTTTAATGATTTGCTTAGTACAGATTGGTTAAGTGTGGTGAGAGGATACAACCCTGATGCACACCTTTCCTAATTTTAAACCATACATTATTCCCTTGATCTGCTTCCATAATAGCCTCTTGACCCGTGTGCAGGTTCTATGTAAGCACAATGAAGTGTTTTGGAATTCCCATTCTTCTCAGACTTTGCGTAGTTTCTTGTGATCCACACAGTCAAATGCCTTTGCATAGTCAATGAAACACATCTTTTTGGTATTATCTGCTTTCAACCAAATTCTGACATCAACAATGGTATCTCTGATTCCACGTCCTCTTCTGAATTTGGCCTGAATTTATGGCAGTTCCCTGTCAATGTACTGCTGCAGCCATTGTTGGATGATCTAAGGCAAAATGTTATTTGCAATGATGCTGTTCTATAATTTCTGTATTCTGTTGGGTCACCTTTCTTTGAAATGGCTACAAATAGGGCTTTTATTATTTGAGTCAGTTGGCCAAGTAGCTGTCTTCTAAATTTCTTGACATAGAGTTCTCCCAGTGCTTCAACAGCTTATTGTAGCATTTCAGTGGATATTCAGTCAGTTCCTGGGACTTTGTTTTTGGCTCAAACCTTCAGTGAAACTTCTACATCTTCCTCTAATACCATTAGTTGTTGATCATATGCTATATCTTGAAATGGTTGAATGTCAACTAGCTCTTTTTTTCCCCTTTTTAAAAAAAATGTTAAAATCATTTTATTGGTCAGGGGAGGGGAGTAGCAAGATCCCCAGGGAATGATGAGGGTGGACATTGGAGACAGGGCATGGTGCCCCAACAGGCTAGACTGGAAAACACAAGTTTTTCTTGCTTGGTATATTTTAATTTGTTCTTCGTCAGTGGATTGATGTTGTTGATGTGTTGTTGTACAGTGTCGCTTGGTTTTGCTCTGTCTTGTTATTATGCATGTTGTCTCCGCAGGCCTGTCTGGATAGGACAGGCTGGACGAACAATCTGGAGGTGAAAACAACGGGACTGACAGTTCCGGGGGGACATGGGAGAGGGGGAAAAAAAATCATTTTATTGGGGCTCATACAACTCTTATCACAATCCATACATACATCAACTGTGCACAGCCCACTTATACAGCTAACTCTTTTTATATAGTGACTCTGTATATTCTACCCATCTTTTTTTTGTTTGTTTTTGTTTATTTTTTTTTAACATTTTATTAGGGGCTCATACAACTGTTATCCCAATCCATACACACATCAATTGTGTAAAGCGCATTTGTACATCGTTTCTCAAAACATTTTCTCTCCATTTAAACCCCCGACATTAGGTCCTCATTTTTCCCCTCCCTCCCCGCTCCCCCCTCCCGCATGAGCCCTTGATAGTTTATAAATGGGTATTTTGTCATATCTTGCCCTGTCCGACGTCTCCCTTCATCCACTTTTTGGTTTCTACCCATCTTCTTGATGCTTCCTGTATCCATCAAAATTTTGCCAAAAAAATCTTTTAGTATTTCAACTTGAGGTTAGAGTTTTCCTTCAGTTCTTCTGGTTTAAGACATGCTGAGGATGTTCTTCCTTTTTGGTTTTCTAATTCCAAGACTTTGGACATTTTATTATAATGCCTTATCTTCTCTTGCTTGTCCTTTGAAAAATGTTGTTCAGCTCTTGGAAACCCATCATTTCTTCTATTTCCTTAGCTACTCTATGATTCAGTGAAAGTTTCAGAGTCTCTTCTGCCATCCTGTTAGATCTTTTCTTTATTTCCTATCTTTTTAATGATCTTTTGCTTTCTACAGATGTGATGTTCTTGATGTCATCTTATATCTCATCAGGTGTTCTGTCAGTGTTCAATGCATCAAGTTGGTTCTTGAAATACTCTCAAAATGTAGGTGGGATCTACTCAGGGTCATATTTTGGCTCCTGTGAGCTCATTTTCATTTCCGTCAGCTTCAACCTGATCAGTTGATGGTCTGCTCCACAGTCATCCCCTGGCCTCATTTTGGCTGCTGATAATGATCTCTCTCCCCACTGATGTAGTCAATTTGATGTCTGTGTATTCAGTCAAGAGACGTCCACATTTATAGCCACTGTTTGTGTTGCTGAAGAAAAAGAAGAGTATGTTCTATGAAGAAATCATTGGTCTTGAAAAATTATATCATGCACTCTCCAGCTTCGTTCCTATAACCAATGGTATACATTTTCCAATAGGTGTTCCTTCCTCTTTGTTTTCAACTTTTGCATTTCAAACACCAATGATTTTCAATGCATCTTGATTGCATGTTTGATCAATTTCAGACTGAATAAGTTGAAATAATTCTTTAATTTCTTCATCTCTAGCTTCAGTGATTGGTGCATAAATTTGAATAATGCTGTATTGACTGGATTTCCTTACATGTATAGATATTATCTTATCTTATCATAGACAGCAGTGAGAGACATTTCTCCAAAGAAGAGCTATAATTGACAACAAAGCTCATGAAACGATGCGTAAAATAATTAGTCTAAATCACAATGAGTTAGCACCTCATACTTACTAGAATGACAGCATTCAGAAAAACAACCGGCTACCATAGGGCAAAATTGGAACATTCATCCAATCATAGTGGAAATGTAAATGGTGCGGCCACTTAAGAGAGCTGTTTGGTGTGGTTTCCTCAAAAATTGAAATATAGAATGATCCAGGAATTCCACTCCTAAGCAGATACCCAAGAGACCTGGGACTCATACAGATACTTGTGAATGAATGTTCACAACAGCTAAAAATAAAACAACCCATGTCCATTAACAAATCAATGGATTAAACAAGATGTATTATATACATAAAATGGAATATTGTCTGGAGCCCCGGTGCTGAGATTCGCATGGTTGGCAGTTTGAAACCACCAGAAGCTCCATGGAAAAAAGACTGGGCTTTCTACTTCCCTCGACGGTTACAGCTTTGGAAACCGACAGGGCCTCACTGTGAGTCAGTATTGACTTGATGGCAGTTGAGTAATGAAATATTCAATTATCGGTTGATATGACATAGATGAACCTTGAAAACATTATGCAAGTGTAGTAAGTCAGACATAAAAGACAAAATGTATACTATCCACTTACATGAAATATCTAGAATAGACAAAAGCAAAGAGACCAAAGTTTATTAGTGTTTGCCAGAAAAGCTGAAATGAGGAGGAAATAGAGAGTTATTTCTGAAAGAGGACTGAGTTTCCGTTTAGGGCAATGTGAAACGTATGGGTACGAGTAGCTATGATGTTACTATAATATGGCAAATGTAATAAATGCCGTTGATTCTACATTTCAAAATAGTTATATTGGCAAACTTTTTGTTATATATATATATATTGCCACAAAAAAGTTTAAGTAATTCAGACTGAAATATTCACATTATAAATGGGCACAAAAATTAATTTTGGTCACATAGAGAACAAAAACATGTATTTCTGGATAAATATACTTTAGACACATATGCACAGTATAAAATGATAAAGAAATGGCAAAGAAAAGTCAGGATGGTGTTTTCTTCTAGTTGGGGCAAAAAGGACTATTAATTTGATATGACATCTAATCTGAGGGATTGGAAGTTAGGTGTTTATTTATTTTTTAAGTGTAAGCATAATTTTATACCTTTTGTGTATTTATGGTACGTTAACAACAAAATATCTAGAAGACATCCAGAACACTCGCTGGGATCTCCTGTAGATTCAGTATATTGCCGCATGTCTACTTCCCGAGATCACAGAAAACAGAATCCTCTCTTTTCTATGTGACATTTGAAAGCAATGGTTGTGACATTTGATATATTTTTTTGCTATTACTTCTTGTCTGGAACACACTGTTTCATTCATGAGGACTAAGTCCTAATTAAAAACTGTGCTCCCCATGGCAGGGAAGGACCACGCTTAGAGATAGGAAAGGAGAATTCCTCTTGCCTCTACACAGAGGGAAAAATACCAGCAGCTGTGCCCTCACTGGCCAGGAGACAACAGGGGATTGGACAGTTGCCCTATCTTGTCACTAACTAAGAGGTCTGGGATTGGGTCCCTGGGGACACTCCATGCCAAAACCCAACAGCTTCTCCTGGCTCCTGTGCCTGAGGTCAGGCACCTCCAGTCCTCAGTCGTCTGTCTGTGCTGCTGCTACAGAGAGGGGAAGTCTGTGCAAGTCCAATTCCAAGGCAAATTCTTTTGGGGGAGCTAGAGAGGGAGCAGATAGAATCTCCTTGGTGATGATGTCAGGATCTGAAACTATCCAGCGTCTCCAGGTAAGAAGGGAAGTATTGGGATAAAGAGAACACTGCGCAGAGTCTCTCTCTCTCTCTCTCTCTCTCTCTCTCTCTCTCTCTCACACACACACACACACACACACACACACACACACACACACACACACCCTTCATTCTTCCCTCTCAAGCATTTCCTGGATCTTCTGATTACTACAAGAGATGCCTTACCCTGGTGTTCATCAGGTCCTTGAGAACATTGTGGAGAGTTGATCTCAGACCACCCTGCTCCATGCCCATGTCCTTTCCGAGACCAGGACCTAACAGCTGTGCAACACCATGGTACAATTTCACCCTCAGTCCATTCAGACTGAGGTGGTGCTCAGCCACTATCTTAGGTCAATACTAACAATTGACTTCTCTATATTTACTTACAGGTTACTGTCAATGTTAGCTCATTTTTAAAAACTCTGAATCCCCGAATACTAGTTTAAGATAGACGTATTTGCTCACATGTTAATGATAGTTAAAATTTATATCAGTAGATACCAAACTTACTATCTCAAAACTGAAGATACTGACGGTGAAGTTGATTTTTAAAATTGAAACTCTCCCTTTTATTGATAAAGTGTTTTCCATGTACAAAGTTCTCATCTCTGCAATAGCTCAAAGGATTTTCAATGGCAAAAAGGCAGAGAACTCCCAATACAGTTAGAAATCCCACAGTCTCGGCCGGATCCTCTCTCTAAAAAAAGATTCTGTCATACATCTTCCTTAATACACATGCACACACTCACATACATATATCAGTGAGCCAGGGTTGCCCGCTGAGTCCTAGCATTTACATAATCCCAAAATGTGTGCCACAATAAGATGCCCATATTTGAAACAGAAGGTGTCAAAGACAGAAAGAATTAAAAGTTGAGGATATATTCCCAGGGAACACCATTTTAAACTCATTCAGGCAATCTATGGAATCCACTTTCCTCATTATAAAACCCGGACTATACTCGCACCGAAATTCTTCATCTATTTATACATATTGGCACACCTACTAATATAACTACTCGTAAGTCACAGTGAACTCCTTAGGGCTCATGGGCAAAGTGTTATTTTCCTTGCATTTGGTGATCTTGAGAGACTGGCTCTATTTAAGCAGGATTCTCCACTGATTTCTCTACATTAGAAACCAAATCAAAGCCTTTCTGACTTCCTTCTTCTGGGCTTCACGGAGCACCCAGAACAGCAGCCTCTTCTGTTTGGGGTCTTTTTGGGCATGTACTTGATGACCATGCTGGGAAACCTGCTCATCATCCTGGCCATCAGCTCTGACACACACCTCCATACACCCATGTACTTCTTCTTAGCCAATCTGTCCTTCATCGATACCTGCTTCACTTGCACCATTGTCCCCAAAGTACTGGTGAACATCAAGACACGGCACCATACCATCTCCTACACTGGTTGCCTTGTGCAGATGTACTTCTTCATGGCACTGACACTGCTGGATGACTTCCTGCTGGCTGTGATGGCCTATGACCGCTACGTGGCAATCTGCCTTCCTCTCCACTACAACACGATCATGCGACCACAACGCTGCCTGCTGCTGGTGGCTGCATCCTGGTTCTGCTCCCACCTCTTAGCCTTCTCACTTACGCTCCTCATGACTCAGTTCTCCTTCTGTGCCTCTCACTCGATCCCACACTTTTTCTGCGATCTTCTCCCGCTCCTCAAGCTGGCCTGTTCAAACACCCATGTTTTTCAGGTTATGATGTTCATGGAAGCAGCCCTCTCAGGTGTGATCCCTCTCACCTGTGTCCTCATTTCTTACGCCCACATCATCCACACGATCCTCAGGGTCCCCTCTGCTGAGGGAAAGCACAAAGTCTTTTCTACCTGTGGCTCTCACCTAACAGTAGTCACCCTCTTCTACGGGACCCTCTTTCTCGTCTACTTTCAGCCATCCTCCTCCTACTCAGCAGATACTGGAATAGTGGCATCTGTGATCTACACAATGGTCACCCCCATGCTTAATCCTTTTATCTACAGCCTGAGGAACAGGACCATGAAGGATGCTTTGTGGAAACTCCTTGGCTGGGGAAAATGCTCTACTCTATACAGGGTCTTTCCCTGAATTACAGGCCCGACATTTTTAATGTGCACTTCTCCTTGGATGTTTTTTTTATGATCATTTTGAAAGCCTCCTACTCACAGCAGAATAGATGCTAAGAATCACAGGCAGGTTCAACAATGTGGAAGCTCTTGCTTGACAGGTTGGAAATAGTAACAACTCACCATGGACAGAGCTGCAGCTGGAAAGAGGGGTTGGGTGGCAATCCCTACAAGGTGATTTAATTTTTGTGAGTAGAAGAATCCAAGACAATGTGATCTACAGAGTGGTGAAACGTCAAAATAATGACAGCAGATGAAACAGTGCAAGGATACCAAG
>NW_022103929.1:2652876-2655710 GCF_000313985.2 Echinops telfairi | reverse complement strand
TGGAGAGGAAATGTTTTGACAATGATGAGGGCAATGAATGTACAAATGTGCTTTACACAATTGATGTATGTATGGATTGTGATAAGAGTTGTATGAGGCCCTAATAAAATGATTTTAAAAATCATATAGCATGACTATTTTTGGTATTTTAGCAAAACATTTTCATAAATAACATTACATCAAAAGAATGTGTATAATTGACATGTGTGCTTTCATTTGGATGATTTGTTTTTTTCTAATTATTTTTTACTAATTAAATTCTCAGAAGTGGAGAGGCTGAATGGATGAGTTTTAAGACTCATGGCATATGCTGCCAAAATATTTTATGAAGCTATTAATGATTTACATTCCAATCATCTATGAGAGTGTTCCTTTCTTTACACTCTTACTAGTATTTTAATGATTTGTTTTACTTTAACTGTTGCTTGTATCATAAGCTTAAAGTGATACCTCTTTTTAAAATTTGGATTTCTTTGATGACTAATTGATTGCTTCTTAGGGCTGTTAATCAATTTATGGGTCCTCCTATTCTTTATTCCTACACATATGACAATTTTAAGGGTCTTCATAAGTCCTTAATATTAAAATTTTAAATTTGATTGTATCTTACATGTAGTGAAAATGTTTCCCCAATTATCTCTTCATCTCTTATTAACAAAAATAAACAAAAGTTCTTTGAAAAGGCTAAGCTTGTTTTCTTGACATAAATAACTTTTCAATGTTCCAATGATTAAGCCAACAACATTCTTTGGATTTAGTATCACTGTTAGAACATCCTTCTTTATGCCGAGTCCATGTGTACAGTGGCTCTTGAAGAATTTCTTATGGTGTGCTAGTTTTTTTAACAGCAGCTTTATTGAGACACAATGCACATAGGACCAAGTGTAAAACTCAGTGGTTTTTAGTACGGGTGTGGTATTTTTTAATTAAACAATCCTTTACATTTAGAAGGATATCAGATAGTTGAGATAGTTCTCTCGCTTCGCATCTCTTACTTTCTACAAGTGTGCTTCAGTGTTTCTGCCTATTTCATGTCAATTAATTATTTACCAACTTTGACACTGATGGTCTCTGAACTATCCTTTTAAACTATCTTTCACTCATATAGAAGCCACACACTTTCTCTACTAGGACCTTTCTTCCCTCCTTTGTGACACTTCCTTCTCCAGATGCCCATTAAGTCCCCTATCATTGGCAAAAACTACCCTCTTACATCATCCCACTATGGTGGGCTATCTCTTTATCCAAAGAAAGCCTGGTGATGCCAGGATGAAAGCACTCAGTTGCTGACTGAAAAGTCAGTGGAGCAAACCTACAGGAAATAAGACCTAGCAATCTTCTCCCATAAAGATTCCAACCAAAACCAAACTCAATGCCACTGAGTTGATGCTGATTCATAGCAATCCTTTAGGACAGGGTAGAACTGTCCCCTGTGAGTTTTCAAGAGTGCAGCTCTTTATGTGAATAGAAAGTCCCATCTTTCTCCCACAGAGCACTGGTGGTTTCAAACTTCTGACTTGGCAGTTAGCAGCCCAATGAATAACCACTGCGCCACCAGGGCTTCCCCAGAAAGGTTATAGCCTAGTCTCACTTAATTCTAACCCCAATGCAAGAACAGTTAGTTCTGATAACATGACCCTGTCGATACTTGCCTTCATGAAAAGATTACTGAAGATAAGGGTGCTACAGCAAAGTGTGGTGAAGAAGGCAGATGGTTCCCAGCTATCAATTGGAATGGTGCCTGGGATCTTAAAGTCTTGTATTCAAACAAACAGCCATGTAAGTGAGGGGCCAAACTAGTCCACATGGAAAAAGCACACCAGTCTGTGTGATCCAAAGATGGCAATAACTAACTCCAAATATGATGAAGGGAAAAAATCAGACCTTAAATTGTGACCTCCCGATTGGAGACGGATATGAGGGACAATGGAAGCCCAAAACCCATCTGCGGAGTATCGAGCCGCATTAAGCCTTTGGCAGATCCCCTCTGGGCACAGTTGAGGGACGAGAACAGCCTTGTTATCAGATAGAGATTATTAGAGCCTTAATTATGGTGTTTGGAACTATGGTATAATGTGATACCTGGTCAGATAATCTCCCTCTTGACCCAGTCTGAATTTACTCTAGGTTTAACTATTTCTGGCTTGTTCCATGACAGAAATTTCCTGTCTGCTTTTTTAATATTGCTGGTCATCTTTTATTTCTTACTCTTTGTTTTTCTCTTTATATATATTTTTATTTCTATTTTGGTTTTTTATTGTTTAATGGCCACTCTTAGAAACTTGGGTCTACTTAGCGTTCAAGTTGGCTTTCTCACAACCAGGAAGTCCAGGCTCTCCCTCCTAGTGGACTCGCTCCAATAGTTGCTGAGATCTCCCCATGCTTGTCATCTGGTGGCCATAGTCCCCCTGCCTACAAGGATGGCTGCTCTTGTCTCTTTCAATAGCCAGAGAAATGAGGCCAGAAATGGAAATAAAAGACATCCTAGTTGGAAAGAAAGAAGTAAAATTATCTCTCTTCATAAAAAAATGGATGCTGTAATTTTGAAATCCTAAGAAATACACACACACACACACACACACACACACATAAATTGGAACTAAAAACAATATAGACTCAATGAACTCCTACACTTATCAACATCCACATGCCATTTTGGCAGAAATTGATCAAATTATCCTAAAACATATCCAAAGGACTCAGGATAGTCAAAACAATCTTGACCAAAAAAAAGAAGTGCACACTAGTGTTCATCCCAACAGTAGTCATAGCAGCTTGAATGGCTGAAGTTTCACGTTGCTTGTAAGAATGCAAAAGGTACAGCCAGTGGCCAA
>NW_022103929.1:2650029-2651538 GCF_000313985.2 Echinops telfairi | reverse complement strand
AGAATGAATGTACAAATGTGCTTTACACAATTGATGTATGTATGGATTGTGATAAGAGTTGTATAAGCCCCTAATAAAATGGTTTTTTTAAAAGAAATAAAAAGAGAGCTTATCAAGAAAAAAAGGAAATGTGACCCCCAGGTTTTAAAAGAAATAAAAGCATATGACTACCCAAAGACCTGTACACTAATGTTTATAACATCTGTATTCATCATAGTCAATAAATGAATAAGCACATTCTGACATACTCATATAATGAAATATAACTCAGCAAAAAAAGGACCCAGCAAATACCTAAGAATACTTAGGCTTCTTTTTCTTCCCCAAGATGAATCGATGTCAAAAGGATTGTGCTGCGTATTATGTCTTGTATTTGTTATCTTCCAGCTTCTGCTAGAATCTAAGATTCAAGAAGCCAAGTTTCGATGGTCAGTGATGTATTTCAAGCTTCTATGCCTAGTCTAGGAGCCTTGGTGGTGTCGTGGTTATGCACTGGGCTGCTAACTACAAGGTTAGCAGTGTGAACACCCCCTCACCCCCACCCCAGCCACGCCATGGGACAAAGACAGGGCTTTCTACTCCCGTAAAGAGTTACAGTCTTGGAAACTCACAGGCCCAGTCCTGCCCTGTCCAATAGGCTCACTATGGGTTGGCATGGACTCAACAGCAGTGAGCTTTTGAGATGCCTAATCTATAGGCAGGATCAATAAATATTTGTTAGAGCAATAAACAAATTTCATTGCCTTATCTACTATAGCCTATTGATAATCCCTTCAAACTCTTTCTCAAATCCATATACTCTCTCCCTGTGCTCTATCAGCCAGTTCCCCCAGAGAGACCACCATCACACATCTACTGAGGCTCAGACAACAGCCCCCGACTCATCTCCGCACATTTCCAATCCTTCTTCTCAACAACAGATTAATCTTTTTTTTTCTCCAAGGATAAAAGTCAGTATCTTAGATAATCTTTGATTCCACAACCAGGCTCCTTTTTTGTTATTTAAAGGTGAATGATATACAAAGGCAAGTCAAAAACATTGCTACAAGAGTTCATACATACATGGTTTTATTCCATACAAAATGTGTTTGTATGTATGTCTCTGTAATCAATGGATGGTGGCAGAGACATTGTCTCGGTAATGCACTTGCTTTAATATATTTAGGGTGCCTTAAAACAACAAACAAATGAAAATGGTGGCTACCAAAAACAAACAAAAATTTTTTCCAAACCTGGTTACTGAGAGGATCTACTGGGAGTATTAAATTCAAGGCAAAGTGGTCAGCTCAGAATGCTATGCGACTGTTTCACAGGCGTGGTCTTGTTACATTTTCTTGAAGGACACAGGAAAACCATGAGGACTTGTGAGAAAAAAATTGTTAGGAAATTGAAAGCTATATTGATGAGCAAAGGAAGTTGTGATGAAGAATTTTCCTCCTTTTTCCATCAAAACAATGCACACGGAGTAGCAACAATGAAACATATAACTTTCCTCTACTTATTAAATGC
>NW_022103929.1:2637324-2640303 GCF_000313985.2 Echinops telfairi | reverse complement strand
TATGAGTCAGCACCAACTCAACAGCAGCCAGCAACGTTGAGGCCCAAATCAAGAGGCACGTCAGAATCACCTGGGCCATTTTTTTCTTTTTTTTAATTATTATCATTTCATTTTTCATAATAATAGTATTACCTTGAGTAAGTGGCCAATTTCCACATGCCTAGAACACCCCATTTGTGGAGCTTTTTGACCCACCTCTCCTATGTCCTTGGTTTATTAGAGATTTGATTGTCTTAGTTTTTGTTTTTTGTCTTTTAATCATGTTATTAGGGGCTCATACAACTCTTATCACAATCCATACATACATCAATCATGTAAAGCACATTTGTACATTCATTGCCTTCATCATACTCAACTTTCCCAATTTGCCTGGGACCCAACGAGTCATATCCTAGTGGGCTACATACCAAGCTGCCTACCACAAGGTCAGCAGTTCCAACGCACCAGCTGCTCTGAGCTAGAAAGATGATGCTCTTTGCTCCCCCAAAGATTTAAACAGTCCTTTCTGTACACTGCCCCCCCCCCAGCTGGGCCATTGTCCTCTGAGTTTGGTGGGCCCAGTTGTGCTCCGCACTTTTCCTCCTCCTTCCTTTGTCCCAGCTTCCCTCTGGGTGTGGTGTGGTAGGTCAGCTCCCCTCCCACACTGGACCCTAACATTTATACCACTTTTAATTCCCACAAGAAATGGATGAAGGGTCCAATTTCTCCACAGCCTTGCGATGAGAGCGATCTTTTAGAAACATCAATCTCATCCTGCCTCCCCCTTCCTGAAACCTCTCAGTATCAACTCGCTGCTCTCAAGAAAAAGAATCAAACAGCACAGCCTGAAAGGCTCCACTCGTTGCTCTCTTTGGGCTCTTCAGCCCCAGTACCACCTCTCTCCCCATCATTCGCTGAGCTCCAGACCCACTGGCCTTTTAATTCCCCAAATGTACCATCTGCATGTCCATCTCAAGGCCTTTGTAAGTGTCATCACTCTCACCTGAAATAATCTCCTTCATTGTTTGGTTCAGGTAATTCTGACTCTTTGCCTGAAAGCTCCATGAGAAAGGTTAACAGTGACTCTGGGTTTATCATTGTATCCCAAGCCCAGAACATAGCCGACCTCGGCGTATATTAGTTGTGTGCACTAATGAATTCTGCGAATATGAAACACTGGTGAACTGTGTGACATATCATAGAAATGAGATGATCCCAGGTTTTAGTTTCCCACCCAGAGCCATCCATGCCCCATAGCTGGAGCCCTTTGGCCCTAACTTTAGGCTCTGCTGCATTCTGACCTCAGAGAGTGGTTCACAATCCTGAATGTACATTCAAAGGAGCTTTTAATCCTGAGAGCTGATTGAAGTTCCTAAGCACTTATAGGGCCTCAGAATGCTTCCAGTCTATTGTGCCAAGTCAGACACATTGTCAGTCTTCCGTTCGTGCTCTTGTGCATTCATGTGCAAGACACACAGAGGGAAAGAGCACTTCTCCTGCAGAGAAGGAAGTATCCCCAGAGAAGATGATATTTGACAGAAAGGAGACATTGAGCAGGTACGTAAGAAAGAAGCAGGACATTTCAGGTATGAGGAAGAGTGCGAAGAGTTAGCAGAACCACCAGAAGAATTTGGGTTTGTGCACAAGGACTTCCAAAACCATCCATCATGATAAAAATATCGGATAGCAAACAGTGGGTGGGGAAAGTGAACCAAAGAGACACAGCATCTGGGGATTCCCTCAGCCAAACTTTCCCAACCTCCTGGAACGCCAAAGCATGAGTCATCGCTAGCATTCCCCTGCCACTACCTGTGAAGAGTCCCTAAAGGATGTGGTGATAGGAAAGAAAGCAGCAGGAGGAAAACAGAAAGAAGCCATTCCCTCAGGACTCACAGAGTATAAGGCCCCCCCCACTCCTACCTGCCAGTGGGGCCCATCCCTGCTTCTTCCCCCTTGCCATCCTCACTGCAAAGGCTGGTTGAAACTACACTACTGGAACAATCCCCAGCACCTCTACCTTCTAGGTATGTCCTAACAACCCAATAACCAGACACCATGAGAGTCACAGACTCTCTAACTGCACCAAGCAGCTTAAATGTCTGTGGGTTGGGAGAAATGAACTAAGAACTTGGGGTTCCTTGAAAATATGCAAGTCAACAGATTGAGAAATGGTAGGAGCCAGTCTGGTCAGACTGATATGTGCTGGTGAGTGTAGTAGGGTCTAGAGGGATGAGGTTGCAAGTTTAAAAACAGAGTGCACAGCACAGAGAAGTGAGCTCGCAGGAAGAGATTTGCAGACATCAGAGGCCAGAGACCAAGAGAACTCTTCAGAAAGCTATAGCATTCTCAGATGTCGGGGCTAGCAATGCCGTCCTGAAACAGCCTGTCTCAAAGGGTCTTGCCCAGACTGGCAGCATGAGCTTCATCTGGGAATCTGTTAGAAATACAGAATCTCAGGACCCTCTCTGATCTTAATGAAGTAGACTTTGCTTTAGCAAGACCCCCCAGATATGTACGTCACTGTGGTGGGTTACCTTGGACTGGATATTGCCTCTTGGTGGCCCCTTGTATGTCAGATAGAATTGTTCACCGGGGGCCTTTCAAGGGGGTGGCCTTTGGTGGGGGCGGGTTCGTTTTTTGTTTTTAAATTAATTATTTTATTGGTGAGGGTTCTTAAAAATCTTGTAACAATCCATAGTTCAATAGTATTAAGCACACTTGTACATATGTTGCCATCAACATTTCCAAAACAATTTCTTTCTACTTGAGCCCTTGGTAGCAGCTCCTCTTTTTTCCCCCTTCCTCCCCCACCTTCCCACCCTCATGAATCCTTGATCAGTGATATATTATTATTGTTATTTCATGTCTTACATTGTCCGTTGTCTCCCTTCCCCCACCTTTCTGTTATTCATCCCCCTGGGAGGCTTTTTGGAGGCAGATCACCAGGTTTTACTTCTGAGGCACCGTTGGGAGAGTTTGAACCACCAATCTTTCAGCTAG